>NC_134354.1:631607710-631615210 GCF_048569485.1 Anomaloglossus baeobatrachus
AGGACAGAGGTTGAGGTAACTTTAATCCATGTCAACTGGCTGCAAGTGTGATTTAGTTATTGCCAACACCTGTTAGGTGCCACAGGTAAGTTACAGGTGCTGTTAATTACACAAATTAGAGAAGCATCACATGATTTTTCAAACAGTGCCAATACTTTTGTCCACCCCCTTTTTTATGTTTGGTGTGGAATTATATCCAATTTGGATTTATGACAATTTTGTTTTTCTTCTTTTTCATTGAAGACAAATTAAATGAAGATAATAATACCAAAGAATTTGTAATTGCAATCATTTTCAAGAATAAACTGAGTATTATCTGACAGAATTTCAGGAGTGCCAATAGTTTTTGCCAGCACTGTATAAATACACCGTACAGACCAAATGTTTGGACACACCTTCTCATTCAAAGAGTTTTCTTTATTTTCATGACTCAAAAAATTGTAGATTCACATTGAAGACATCAAAACTATGAATGAAAACCTGTGGAATGAAATACTTAAAGTGTGAAACAACTGAAAATATGTCTTATATTCTAGGTTCTTCAAAGTAGCCACCTTTTGCTTTGATTACTGCTTTTCACAGTCTTGGCATTCTCTAGATGAGCTTCAAGAGATAGTCACCGGAAATGGTCTTCCAACAGTCTTGAAAGAGTTCCCAGAGATGCTTAGCACTTGTTGGCCCTTTTGCCTTTACTCTGCGGTCCAGCTCACCCCCAAACCATCTCGATTGGGTTCAGGTCTGGTGACTGTGGAGACCAGGTCATCTGGCGTATTATCCCATCACTCTCCTTCTTAGTCAAATAGGCCTTACACAGCCTGGAGGTGTGTTTGGGGTCATTGTCCTGTGGAAAAATAAATGATGGTCCAACTAAATGCAAACCGGATGGAATAGCACACCGCTGCAAGATGCTGTGGTAGGCATGCTGGTTTAGTATGCCTTCAATGTTGAATAAATCCCAAACAGTGTCACCAGCAAAGCACCCCCACACCATCACACCTCCTCCTCCATGCTTCACGGTGGGAACCAGGCATGTAGAGTCCATCCGTTCACCTTTTCTACAAAGACACGGTGGTTGGATCCAAAGATCTCAAATTTGGACTCCTCAGACCAAAGCACAGATTTCCACTGGTCTAATGTCCATTCCTTGTGTTCTTTAGCCCAAACAAGTCTCTTCTGCTTGTTGCCTGTCCTTAGCAGTGGTTTCCTAGCAGCTATTTTACCATGAAGGCCTGCTGCACAAAG
The DNA here is from genome assembly GCF_048569485.1 of Anomaloglossus baeobatrachus. NCBI lineage: Eukaryota > Metazoa > Chordata > Amphibia > Anura > Aromobatidae > Anomaloglossus > Anomaloglossus baeobatrachus. The sequence continues at coordinate 631,608,953 of NC_134354.1, forward strand.
TCTCCTCTTAAGGGTATGTGCGCACGTTGCTTTTTACCTGCTTTTTACCTGCTTTTTTGCTGCTTTTTCTTCTGCGCTGTTTAATGCCAAAATGGATGTGTTCCTCTATTCAAGCAAAGTCTATGGGAATTTGGGTTTCTTGTTCACACTATGTTGTTCAAAATGCTGCCTTTTTGTGGCAGAACTTTGGTCAAAAACTCAGCTTTGCAGTGCAAAACCCAAATGGCAAAAACAATTGACATGTTGCTTCTTTGAAAAGCTGAGTTTTTGACCAAAGTTCTGCCACAAAAAGGCAGCATTTTGAACAACATAGTGTGAACAAGAAACCCAAATTCCCATAGACTTTGCTTGAATAGAAGAACACATCCATTTTGGCATTAAACAGCGCAGAAGAAAAAGCAGCAAAAAAGCAGGTAAAAAGCAACGTGCGCACATACCCTAACAGTTGTTCTAGAGATGAGACGGTGTGTCCAAACTTTTGGTCTGTAGTGTGTGTGTGTGTGTATGTATATATAATATATATAATTATATATATATAATTATATATATATATATATCTCATAATCACATCACCTTTTCCTAATTAAACCTTAATGACTCCTGAAATCCCATTTTACATCAGTTATTATGAGGACTTATTTTTCAGAAGCTTGGCACATTGTAATCACATTATTGGAAGTATCCGTGGGCTCAATATGCTCACCACACCTGTAGTGGGTGTAGATTTCACAATCAACTCACTTGTGGTTGATTTTTGTTTTCTGCTGTCTTTGCACCTTGGGTGCCTAAACACTAGTTCACTACCACATATTGTAAGTTTATTGCCATGTTTAGGAGAAATTGTGCAACAAATTGCGGGGTCCATTTTCTTCTATTATATCTTGTGAAAATGAAAAATTTGGTGTTTAAGCAATATTTTAGTGGTAAAAATCAAATTTTACATTTTTCCATCGCTCTTAATCCTGTGCATCACCTGAAGGGTTACAAACTTCCTGAACATGGATTTGAGTACGGTAGTTTGAGGAGTGCCGTTTTTTCAATAATCTTCCATTGGGGTATCCATTATATAACCTCGCCCCCCAAATTGATGCTAAAAGTGAATGGGTGCCTAAAACATTAAAGAGAACCAACCAGCAGGATTTTCATATATAAAGTACAGGCAGCGCCATAGTGGCTCCAACACCATTGTATTGAAGAGTTCCTGTAATACTTCAAGATTCTACTGTGCACGCGCCGGCCATAGCCATAATGGCAGCGACTGAGAGGAGAACATAACATAACGGCCAGCCAAGCACACAGGGGAGGAATATTTACACAGACCCGACCCGTGTAGTACTGCTCCGATGACAGTATGGTAATATTTTTTAAGGGATTTTCTGCTTTTAGAAAACCCTTGTCCATAAGCGCAGTTTATTAAAAACAAAAAAACCCACAAAACAATCTGTGCTTTTCCAAGACCAACGCTGATTCTCTGCCACTGTTCCCAATGTCTGTTATTGTCTACAGCGTTACAGCCAATAACTGAGCTCAGCGGCTATGCCAAATAGACGTCATGAGCCCCTCAAAGTTGCAATGTTTATTGATTTGCTGTTAAAGTGATGGCAGGATGGCAGACAATACGAGACGCCAGGAGCAGCAGCCTTTTACTTTTTTTTTTTAAAACCACCTGCGATTATGGTAATGGGTTTTCTGAAAGCGGAAACCTTCTTTAACCATTTTGTATGCTATGACTATCTGGTCAGAGGTTATAGTGGATGAAAAACCTGTTGAAAAAGAAGCGCAATAGGGTCTTACCCTGACAGACAGGGGGTGACAGAAAGGATAATCCTACTCACCAAGGAGGGTTGTGAAAGGCACAACTCCTGTAACAGCATAAATCTGGATCAACGGCAGCAGTACCCCAGGTGGCTGGTAACAGAGAGAGATTGTGGAATCTCAATTTGATTTGATGTAGCTTATGCCTGTTGGTCCTGAGGAAGGGAGCAGAGCCTCCTGAAACGCGTAGACCTGTGCAAAACTAAAAAGTTTACATTAATCCAAGATTTCATCAGTGATCTTTGGCGCGGTTTACAAAGCCCCGTTCCACAATCTCTCTCTATGGTCAGAGGTTATAAACATTCAAAGTTTAAAAATTCTAAAGTTCACCATTTTTGGCAAATTTTACATATTTACTTAAATAAATGTGAAGCATATCAACCTAAATGTACCAATAATATAAAAGTACAATGCGTCACGGAAAAAACCAGTCTTAGAATCAGTGAGACACGTGGAAGCCTCCCAGAGTTATTCCCACATATAATGACGTGTCAGATTTGAAATAATTAGTGATGAAGCCAGTTCTTATTGCAACTTTGGATATTTGTTTCAGGCAAATGTTGGAGACAGGCAGTGTAGTCACTACAAGGTCCTGAATGGGAGAGGATAATGTTTTATATCGTCTTAGGTAGACTTACCTGTTCCCAGTTTCCCCACATACAATAACCATATTTTTTGTTTTATAAGACGCACCAGATTATAAGACACGCACCAAATTTAGAGGAAAAAAAGGTAAAAAAAATAAATAAAAAAATATGAGGTCCGTTTTTATAATCCGGTGGTGTCTTACCAGGGAGAGGGGGCAGCAGCTGAGCGGAGGTTACAGGAGGCAGAGGCGGTACTGGATTACTGCAATGCTGTGAGTGGTACAAAGCGGAGCCCAGATACTCACTGCGGGGCTGCACTTTGCTGGGCTGCTGACGCTGTTCTGCTGTATGCGGGGCTGGTGACACGGCTCAGCTCTGTGCGGGGCTAGTGACACGGCTCAGCTCTGTGCGGGGCTGGTGACACGACTCAGCTCTGTGCGGGGCTGGTGACACTGTTCTGCTGTATGCGGGACTGGTGACACGGCTCAGCTCTGTGCGGGGCTGGTGACACTGTTCTGCTGTATGCGGGACTGGTGACACGGCTCAGCTCTGTGCGGGGCTGGTGACACGGCTCAGCTCTGTGCGGGGCTAGTGACACGGCTCAGCTCTGTGCGGGGCTGGTGACACGACTCAGCTCTGTGCGGGGCTGGTGACACTGTTCTGCTGTATGCGGGACTGGTGACACGGCTCAGCTCTGTGCGGGGCTGGTGACACGGCTCAGCTCTGTGCGGGGCTGGTGACACGGCTCAGCTCTGTGCGGGGCTGGTGACACGGCTCAGCTCTGTGCGGGGCTGGTGACACGGCTCAGCTCTGTGCTGGGCCGGTGACATGGCTCTGTTCTTGGGGGGGGGGGGGGGGAAACAGCTCTGCTCTGTGCGGGGCTTGTGACACGGCTCTGCTCTGTGCGGGGAGCGGTGAGGCACCAGCCATTCTGAAGATGTTGGCAGTCAGGGCTTCAAATAATGGCGGCTAGAGTCAGCGCGTGCGCAGATGAGAGCTTGAGCTGAGAGCTCCATCTGCACACGCGCTGACTCTAGGCGCCATTATTTGAAGCCCTGACTGCCGACCGCCGACATATTAAGAATGACCGCCCAAAGCACAGAGCAGAGCAGACCCACAAAGAACAGATCCCCGCTGCGCCAAGCAGAGCCGCACTGCACGACACACACAACAGAGCGACATAGAGCAGTGCCGGCAGCACACTGCATAGCATTACCACTGCCTCCTGCTTTCCATCTCCACCACCCCCTGATAAGCTACATTCGGATTTTAAGACACACATTTTTTATATATATCTTTTTTTTAAGTTATTGCTTAAAGTGCAGTTGCTGGGAAAAAAAATAAATTAGAAATGGCTATAAAACAAAACATAATCTCCACTCACCTCTGAGTGTCTGACCTACTTGATTCGAGTACCACGCACTCGAGCATTTTAGTGCTCGCTCATCTCTAGAGATGTGCTGTTTCCAAGTTTATATTTGGGTCAAACTTTCAGCTACGAATGATTTTTTAATACATTTCTTGCAAAACATTACACCTTCATACTAAGGAATGCAGAGATATTGACTCCTAGGGCAGATTTTAAATCCGTAGCATATCAATTTGTCATATTATATCTATGCCAAAACCTGTGACAAAATCTAAATTCTAAGTGGATTATGGAAAGTTTCTGTTAATAAAAGAGTTTGCTTATTAATAATACAAGTGCCCAAACATTAGAAAGTTCTTACTATATATAAATAAAAGACAAATGTGGCCCTGCTATAAATAAAAATCATTATCTCCATGAACTCGCTACTTCCACAATAAAATAATTTATAGAGAAATATCATCAGGCTACATTGGGGGTCTTAAACTCAGCTGGGTATATGAGCTGCACAAAGGGCTGTCTCTTTCCAGGGCTGTCTCTTTCCAGGGCTGTCTCTTTCCAGGGCTGTCTCTTTCCAGGGCTGTCTCTTTCCAGGGCTGTCTCTTTCTGTCTCTATCTCTGTCCTTTTCCCCGTCTGTCTCTGTCTTTTTCTGTCTCTTTCTCACACATGCTTTTTATACTAACAGTTTATCTTGTTCCTATATCAACCACTGACAGTTGCTATTAATAGCTATATCTCCCACCTCCATTCACTTTAATGGTGGCAGGATTTTTGGCGAGTAATTGTAAAGCGCGGAGTTAAATTTGGCCGCCCAAACATAGTCTGACGTTCCCTGGGTCACATGGGGCGTCTGCAATATTTCGTGATTGTAAATGCAACGGTGCGTATTCCTTTAGCGGACACACATACACATACACACACACACATACACTCACCTTTATATATTAGATTTTTTTACACCTTTGAATCACTGGTTTTGAACATTTTTTGCTCGTTTATTATAACAAACATGCACTTTTTTATCTAAATATATAAAAATATTTTTGATATTACAAAAATGTCATGCTTTATTTTTTGTTTTGTTTACATTTTTCCCTTTCTTGAAAGTAATATAGTTTTATAATTAGCACCATATAGTAATTTTGGCCAACATCTTTTAATGTCACCCATCCTGTTCCCCTTTTTGAAGTAATGTACCCATCCTGGTCCCCATTCTGTAGTAATGTACCCATCCTTGTCCCCATCCTGTAGTAATGTGCCCATCCTGGTCCCCATTCTGTAGTAATGTACCCATCCTTGTCCCCATCCTGTTGTAATGTGCCTATCCTTGCTCCTTTTATAAATGTGCCCCATCCTTGTCCCCATCCTGTAGTATTGTGCCCCATCCTTGTCCCCATCCTGTAGTAATGTGCCCACCCTTGTCCCCATCCTGTAGTAATATGCTCCATCCTTGTCCCCATCCTGTTCTAATGTGCCAATCCTTGTCCCCTTTTACAAATGTGCCCCATCCTTATCCCCATCCTGTAGAAATGGTCCCATCCTTGTCTCCTTTTACAAATATGCCCCATCTTTGTCCCCATCCTGTAGTAATGTTCCTCAGCCTTGTCCCCTTTAACTAATGAGCAGAGATAAGTTGACTGTGCGCAGTGCTGGTGAAATGTTCATCTGAAATAAAGCAGTGAGCAGTGACGGCGCAGCCCCTGCACCGACGGGCCACATGTTTGGGACCTCTGGTCTACACTATATCCCCACATTCATTTATCAGTGTTGATGTATGTTCACATATTGCATTTTTAACACTTTTTTTTCTGCAAAATGCACAGCATTTTCCTGTCCTGGCAAAGTGAATAAGGCTCCTGAAGTCTCATGCACATATTGCTTATTTTTCAAATGTGCAGCATGTCAAGTTTTCACTCTTACTAATGAATCGAAAAAAAACCCCAACGATATCAAACAGTCATATTTTTTATGTAGCATTTTTTCTACCAATAGAGATGTTTTTGGTGTGCATACAGCCTTGGACTCTGTACATACTACACTCATGGTCTGTGTCAGAAAGGTTATACAAGTAAAATACAATTTAATTAAGAAAAAAAGAGTTTTAGCTTACTCAGGTTTTTTGAGACCTAGTGATATGTTAATAGAGAGAACTTTTGGAATAACTGTACCTACAGCTGCTTAACATCTGGATACTACATGCTAACAGTAGTGAAGAGTGGGAACAAATTGCCAATAAAGAAGTCAGTGACACACAGGTGGGCGCATTGGGAGGTATCTGCATTTTTCCACTTAGAATTCAGCATGAGTTTTTATTAATTGAAATACTATGTCCCAAGAATGACAAAAGTATTGTAGGAGTGATACCTTTTATAAGCTAACCAGAAAAGCCTATAAAGGTATCACTCCTAAAATGCTTTTGTCATTCTTGGGACATAGCCAGAAAAATCAATTGAAATACTAACACGGTACCACAATATTACCCTGTA
>NC_134354.1:633383824-633396324 GCF_048569485.1 Anomaloglossus baeobatrachus
GAGAGAGGGAAAGAGAGAGGGAAAGAGAGAGGGAAAGAGAGAGGGAAAGAGAGAGGGAAAGAGAGAGGGAAAGAGAGAGGGAAAGAGAGAGGGAAAGAGAGAGGGAAAGAGAGAGGGAAAGAGAGAGGGAAAGAGAGAGGGAAAGAGAGAGGGAAAGAGAGAGGGAAAGAGAGAGGGAAAGAGAGAGGGAAAGAGAGAGGGAAAGAGAGAGGGAAAGAGAGAGGGAAAGAGAGAGGGAAAGAGAGAGGGAAAGAGAGAGGGAAAGAGAGAGGGAAAGAGAGAGGGAAAGAGAGAGGGAAAGAGAGAGGGAAAGAGAGAGGGAAAGAGAGAGGGAAAGAGACAGGGAAAGAGAGAGGGAAAGAGAGAGGGAAAGAGAGAGGGAAAGAGAGAGGGAAAGAGAGAGGGAAAGAGAGAGGGAAAGAGAGAGGGAAAGAGAGAGGGAAAGAGAGAGGGAAAGAGAGAGGGAAAGAGAGAGGGAAAGAGAGAGGGAAAGAGAGAGGGAAAGAGAGAGGGAAAGAGAGAGGGAAAGAGAGAGGGAAAGAGACAGGGAAAGAGAGAGGGAAAGAGACAGGGAAAGAGAGAGGGAAAGAGAGAGGGAAAGAGAGAGGGAAAGAGAGAGGGAAAGAGAGAGGGAAAGAGAGAGGGAAAGAGAGAGGGAAAGAGAGAGGGAAAGAGACAGGGAAGAGACAGGGAAGAGACAGGGAAAGAGACAGGGAAAGAGACAGGGAAAGAGACAGGGAAAGAGACAGGGAAAGAGACAGGGAAAGAGACAGGGAAAGAGACAGGGAAAGAGACAGGGAAAGAGACAGGGAAAGAGACAGGGAAAGAGACAGGGAAAGAGACAGGGAAGAGACAGGAAAGAGACAGGGAAAGAGACAGGGAAAGAGACAGGGAAAGAGACAGGGAAAGAGACAGGGAAAGAGACAGGGAAAGAGACAGGGAAAGAGACAGGGAAAGAGACAGGGAAAGAGACAGGGAAAGAGACAGGGAAAGAGACAGGGAAAGAGACAGGAAAGAGACAGGGAAAGAGACAGGGAAAGAGACAGGGAAAGAGACAGGAAAGAGACAGGGAAAGAGACAGGGAAAGAGACAGGGAAAGAGACAGGGAAAGAGACAGGGAAAGAGACAGGGAAAGAGACAGGGAAAGAGACAGGGAAAGAGACAGGGAAAGAGACAGGGAAAGAGACAGGGAAAGAGACAGGGAAAGAGACAGGGAAAGAGACAGGGAAAGAGACAGGGAAAGAGACAGGGAAAGAGACAGGGAAAGAGACAGGGAAAGAGACAGGGAAAGAGACAGGGAAAGAGACAGGGAAAGAGACAGGGAAAGAGACAGGGAAAGAGACAGGGAAAGAGACAGGGAAAGAGACAGGGAAAGAGACAGGGAAAGAGACAGGGAAAGAGACAGGGAAAGAGACAGGGAAAGAGAGATATATACAGAGGGGGTGACAGACAGAGAATGGGAAAGAAACAAAGACAGTTACTATCCCGGGCGTTAATACATTCTATTTATACATTCTATCCCGGGAATGTTAATACATTCTATTTTGTGAACAGCAGTTATTAACCCAGGCGAAGCCGGGTAGTACAGCTAGTTATTATATATTCACAGATGGATATATTTTTCACCATTCCTTTTACATATATATTTTGTTACTATTATCTGTACCGCAGATACACTTATTCTATGGGGTACTTCTCAGATAGCGAGATCGCTGCCGAGTCACAGGTTTTGAGCCGTGATCTGGCCCCTGCTGTGAAATCGCTGCTAGTTACACACTGCTCTGGTTCATTTTTTGCTTGTTGCTCTCCCACTGTGAAGCACGCATTGCTGTGTTTGACAGCAAGAGAGCAACGATCTGAATGTGCAGGGAGCCGGCTTCTGTGGACGCTGGTAACCAAGGTACACATCGGGTAACCAAGTAACGGCTTTGCTTGGTTACCCGATGTGTACCTTGGTTACCATGTGGCTGCTAGAAGCCAGCTGCCTGCTCCCTGCATACGTAGCCAGAGTACACATCGGGTAACTAAGCGAAACGCTTTACTTAGTAACCCGATGTGTACCCTGGCTACGAGTGCAGGGACCCAGCGCTAAGCAGTGTGCGTAACCAGTGTAAATATCGGGTAACCAAGCAAAGCATTTTGCTTAGTTACCCGATATTTACCTTGGTTACCAAGCGCAGCATCGTTTCCACGAGTTGCTGCTGGCTGGTCACTGGTCGCTGGTGAGATCTGCCTGATTGACAACTCACCAGCGACCACGTAGCGATGCACCAGCGATCCTGGCCAGGTCATACCGTGGTCGGAATCGCTGGTACGTCGTTTAGTGAGATGGTACCCTATCACCCACATCTGACTCACACATATACATACACTTGATTCCATTTGCACACGCTATTGTTTTGCCTAATTTATCTCATCTCTTATCTATTTATTGTCCTAACCTCCATGGACACATCCTGGGATGAGCGCATGCACTGGTCTGGGCAGCGTGCGTCATCGTGGGGGCGTCTTTGTTCTTGGGCTCAGACCCGGTCATGTGACCAGCCAGAATCATATGGGGTTCCACGTTAATCGTGGCAGCTCGCGTCATCGGCTCCGCCCCCGGATGACTTCCTGCATGATGCCGCACGATACTGCCCGGCCTGACTGCATGCGCCCGATAATATATCTCGGGTTTAGGCAAACAGTCCTGTGATTGGTGCGGGGGCATATAAATTGGCCCCCTTCCTGCCGTCCGACACCACACCTCCCTGACGAAGGCCACGTGCCGAAACACGTGCTGGTTTGGAGTCGGCACGGCAGTGGGACATTACCTCAGGTAAACCCTCCTCACCATATCTGTAACTATTGCTCCTACATATGTGCCTGTCCTGGTAGCTCCCCATACTAATATCTATTGAACTTGATACACATCTATATTAAGATACTGTGTCTATCTGGCTATAACTCTATAATGCACATTATTATTGCACCTTAATCCTTTTGCACTTTAGTCCTGCACCTTAATCAACTTTGTGGAATTATATTTTACATATTGTATTACATTTTTTATTACATATATTATATTTTATGTGCAATCCTGTGCTGCATATGAGTGTCACCTTTTTGTATCTGTGTATTTTATTTGGGAGAATATACTACCTTGGCCGTACCATTTATACTTAATGCTATTTTTGATTGGCTATTATCATTTTTACTTTTGGTATATCATGTGGAGCTTTGAATATGTATTGTTGCAAATTTTGATGCTATTATATGTCCCTTGTCGTGCCGTCCTATTGTGCACTTTGCACCATTTTCATTTTTTACCCTGTTTTTAAATCATTCATTAATAAAACTCCGTTTTATTGTCTCTAATTTTTGCATTGGCTATTTTTTGTTTATAGGGGTACAGAAATTGGTATTCTAAGGGTAAGTGACCACGATCAGGGTTTACAACGTTTTGGATGCACGCGTTACAGCTGCGTTGTACAGTACTTACAAACACAGTGGATGGGATTTATAGAAATCCCTTGACCACTGTCCGTATACTGCCCGCAGCATAAACTGACCTGCGGTGCGGCTTACCGAGCTCCAAGCATGTCAAGTATTTGCTGCAGAGTTGCAAGAGAAAGACCGCAACTGCCTGAGCCCGGATTGTGGACACAAGCAGCTGTGGTCTCCTAAGAAGGAGACTTGCGGACCCGCACCATACAGGACGCAGCGGGTCGTGATTGTGGGCACGTACCCTAAGGAATTTGGATAATTATTGACCAATATTTATTTTCCAATGAACAATGCCACAAACAATGTGCTTTGTATTGCAGTTTTGACCTATTTCCTAAAAGTTGCAATCCAATGATTTTTGTTTACATCATTCTGGAATTAATTGTATGGACGGAATAGCTAGAAGCCAGCACAGCCGTACAGTAATAAAACATCAAAAATGTATTAGATGTGTTTATAAAAGCCAAGGATCCATGTTAAAAGCTTTTAACATGGATATTTGGCTTGTTTAAAAACAAGTCATACATATTTGATGTTTTATTACCATACGACAGTGCTAGCTTCTACCTATTCTGTCCATACAACTGATTGCTGCATTCACCAGCTAGTATTGGCACCCAACGGAGACCGTGCTTTCTGCTATCTCGATTGAGCTACATGTGAGCTTGTAACCTTGCTTTACAATCAATCATTCTGTAATTAGTCCCCCAATATACTGTACAACTGCATCTCATTAAATTAGAATATCAAAAAGTTAATTTCAGTAAATCAATACAAAAAGGGAAACGCATATATTATATAGAGTCATTACAAACTGAGTGATCTATTCTAAGTGTTTATTTCTGTTAATGTTGATTATGGCTTCCAGCCAATGAAAACCCAAAAGTCATTATCTCAGAAAATTATATTATTATACAAGACCAACTGAAAAAATGATTTTAAACTCAGAAATGTTGGCTATTGAAAAGTGTGTACAGTAAATACACAATACTTGGTCGGGGCTCCTTTTGCATGAATTACAGCATCAATGCGGCGTGGCATGGAGGTGATCAGCCTGTGGCACTGCTGAGGTGTTATGGAAGCCCACATTACTTTGATGGCAGACTTCGGCTCGTCTGCATGGTTCAGTCTGGTGTCACTCATCTTCCTCTTGACAATACTCCATAGATTCTCTATGGGGTTTAGGTCAACTGAGTTTGCTGGCCAGTCAAGCACAGTGATACTGTGGTTATTAAACCAGGTATTGGTACTTTTGGCAGTGTGGACAGGTGCCAAGTCCTGCTGGAAAATGAAATTTCCATCTCCAAAAAGCTTGTCGGCAGAAGGAAGCATAAAGTTCTCTAACATTTCCTGGTAGATGGCTGCGCTGACTTTGGTCTTGATAAAATACAGTGCACCTACACCAGCAGATGACATGGCTCCCCAAACCATCACTGATTGTGGAAACTTCACACTGGACCTCAAGCAGCTTGGATTGCGGCCTCTCCACTCTTCATTTAGACTCTGGGACCTTGATTTCCAAAAGAAATGCAAAATTTACGTTCATCTGAAAACAACACCTTGGACCACTGAGCAACAGTCCAGTTTTTTTTCTCCTTGGCCCAGGTAAGACGCTTCTGGCGTTGTCTATTGGTCATGAGTGGCTTGACACAATGAATGCGACAGTTGTTAGCCCATGTCCTAGATACGCCTGTGTGTGGTGACTTGAAGCACTGGCTCCAGCAGCAGTCCACTCCTTGTGCCTCTCCCTTAATTTTTTGAATAGCCTTTTCTTAATCCTATCAAGGCTGCGGTTATCCCGGTTGCTTGTGCACCTTTTTCTACCACACTTTTTCGTCTCACTCAACTTATCATTAATATGCTTGCATACAGCACTGTGAACAGCCAACATCTTTAGCAATGACCTTTTGTGGCTTACCCTCCTTGTAGAGTTTGTCAATGACTGCCTTCTGGACATTATCAAGTCAGCAGTCTTTCCCATGGTTGTATAGGCTACTGAATCAGGCTAAGGGACCATTTTAAATGCTTAGGAAGCCGTTGCAGGCGTTTTGTTGTAATTCTAATTTCTGAGATAATGGCTTTTGGGTTTTCATTAAGTGCAAGCCGTAATCATCAACAATAACAGAAATAAACACTTGAAATGGATCACTGTAACGACTATATAATATGTGTTTCCCTTTTTTTATTGAATTACTGAAATAAATTAAATTTTTGATATTCTAATTTATTGAGATGCACTTTCATATAATTCAGTCAGTGTTTCCTTATTCAATTGTTTTATCTGAAGATTCTTTGCATACATTATACATGTTAGATTATGTAATCTCATATTGACCCCTCAATCATCATAACTGCCTGCAAGAGGAGAATGTCATATCACTGTTACTGATGAGGACTACACAACTCCTGTCACACAGCAGTAAATGAGCAGAGCATAGTTCAGGCTCCCTGACTTTATCAAGTTAATATATTAGCAATATAGTGGAAGAGATAATCAGTTTCCTTTCAGTAGGAAAACATGGGAATGGCTCTATCCACTCAACTAGTGTTGTACCAATGCATCACAGGATAGTGATCAAAGCATAGAGCAATAAAAAAAAATGGGTTGAAATCTAGGAACAAAAATGGGGGCTGAAGAAAGTTAAAGGAGGGCATGATAATGAAGTATAAAGTGTGGGAGGCAAATCAGGGTGGGGTGCACGGATAGCAAATATTTAACGGACTGCTTCTTTAAAGCTAGGTGCACACAATGTCCTTTTCAAGCAAACCTGAAAAAGTGGCGCTCCAAAAAACATATATTGCAATGTAAAAACAACAGTGCTGTGTACATGCTCAGTCTTTTGTTACTTCTTTTAACCACTTCAGGGTTCAGAGAATATGTTCATTCTTCAGGGGGCTTCATTTGGAAGTCGCAATCTTTATAGTTGAGAGTGCAGTTGAACCTTGGTTTACGAATAACTTGATGTGCGAGTATTTCGCTATACGAGCAAAGCTTGATGTAAATTTGTAACTCAGTTTACGAGCAATCTTTGCTGTACGAGCAAATACTCACTGCACACATTTCCGGTTCCGTACTTTAACCGCACTCTGACCCGCTCTTGCAGTCTGAACAAACACAGACATTATGCTCCCCTTACCTTCCGTTCCCTCGCCGGCCTCCTGGTTCTTGTAGTCCGCCGGTACAGCAGGGTAACCATCGCGATGATGGAGGAACTTCTGCTGTCAGCCGCTTCTCAAAGGCAAGCGCGCTGACCAATCAGAGGCAATTACTCCACTGATCTCTCTCCCCCTCATGAAGCTTTTTCTGCGAGACGCGTAGGGGCATACATCAATCTAATCAACGTGACCTCCCATGGGTAAGTCGACTGCTTGAGGACCTATACCTATAACTATTGATGAACCCCTTCTGATTTATATGTTATATCATGGTTCATTACTATTGATATGTGTACAGGATTTTTGTCCTTAATTACAGCTTGCTTTCCATATTGTATGTTCATGCCTGGTTTAAACTATGATTATGGCAGTTTTACTAGCCAATGGTATCTGCCAGGCTATTACAATTGAGGTCCTTTTTCTATTATCCAGTAGGGTATTTATTGTGCCATTTTTCTAGTCCTCGTTCCCTGCCTCCCCCCCCCCACTTTTTCATGTAATTTTGTATTACTACTGTAATTGTTATCCCCATATCTAAATAAAAATTAAATATTTTTACGTGCAAGTGATTTTTGGGTGATATTGATTATGTTTATATATATTGATGGCACACAGAGTCCTTTTTCTTCTCTTAAAATTCTCCAATCAGAGGCAAGCGGCTCATGTCTTTGACGTCAGCGTGATGGCAGCTGAAGCTCCGGCATCGGTCGCAATGGTTACCCGATAAACATCTTGTACCGGCGAACTACAATAACTAGGAGGCGTGTGTGTGTGTGTGTGTGTGTGTGTGTGTGTGTGTGTGTGTGTGTGTGGAATGGCACAATAGGGGACCAGGATGGGACATTGAACAAGTTGTGGAACGAATTGTCTGAGCTTGAATTATTTCCTATGGGAAGTTTTGCTTTGATAGACGAGTAACTTTGTTTACAAGCACAATGCCAGAACGGATTGTTCTCTCGTAAACCAAGGTTCCACTGTATATCGAAGTTACAGAACTTGTGATCTGATTTCATTCAGTCGTTTAACTGTGGCAGGGAATGGTTTTCACCTTTGCCAAGAGAAAAGGCTGATAGATTTGTATGTCAGCATTTCAAAATAGTTGTTTGAACTGTTTCTTTTACTATGAACTAAATCATTAAAAGTAAGCCATTGGTCTGAAAAGGATGTAAAGCTCTGCACTATGTTTTTACCCACTTTAAACTGGCTATAGAAATTATGCATCAGGCAAAAGGTCGTAATTGCCCTTTTTCTTGACAGTCGTAGATTTCTCCATAAAATTATTTTCTGAAATCGACAAATAATTGTCTGTAATTCACTGTAGAACAGCATAATCAATGGCAGGCCATCAAAATTTCAATTGATGCACCTGAAATTTTTCGGGCAAATGTCATAAAAGGAAGGCCTGCTCCTTCTGACAATGTGACTCTGCTTGTATTGCTCATGCCTACATAGTGAGTCAGTTTACTTTACAGTAGTAGTAAGGAAATATCTTCCATATTTCCAAGCAGGACACAATCTGCCATATTAATTTCTCTCGATCATCAGAAAGTGACCCATTGTTAAATCAGATTATTGTACTACTGTTTCGATTTGTAAAAAAAAAAAATAATTGGCAATGTTTTTTTACTTTTTTTTTTTAATACCACATCCTTATTGAAAGAAAAAAAAATATATCCTGTATTAGTATTTTTGTCATTTTCACACTGGCCGCTAGGGATTTTTAGACTCATACTTCCTGTCCTCCACAATGGTTCAGCAAGACATCTCATCACATTCAGGATTGCAATTGCAGGTAACACCTCCATACACAGGTGATAGCACAGGATCCACCACCAACAATAGAGAATGCTACAGCTGACCCTGCTCTCCTCCCTTCACAATGACCTTTGCAAAGGCTCATTAGATACTTCAATAAAAAAAAGATAGGATTGAGGTCCGGTCAATCTGAAAATTACAAGATTTCCATTTTTATTTAGAACACCAATTGGTATAGAAAAACCTCATTTAACGAATAGTTCATTATCTGGTGACAGGTTCCCTTTAATAAACCGTTTTTAATAACTTATCAGACTAGGACGTACAGTTACATCAGGTTTGTTCCCTGACTTTGATCCAGTCTCAGAGACTGAGCCTGTACCATTGCCGCAGATGATGCCTATGTTATTCAACCATCATCTGTCTACAACAGCCACGCGTGGAGACAAGCTTCATCAGCTGATAACCTGTCAAGCTCCTATCAATCTCTGTCTGTGACTGGAATTCATAGGAGACTGTGATTTTGTTTCTATATACACAGTATAGCGGCTTCGGTAGCGCACTGCACATTTTTTTCCCTTATGTACAGTACTATACTTATAACTCTGCCCTTCAACTTGCTAAACAGACCAACATCACCACCCTGATCACCTCACTTTCCAAGAATCCAAAAAAAAAAACTCTTCAACACCTTTCACTCCCTTCACAGTCTTAAAAGACAGACCCCTATCACAGACCTTTATGCTGATTATCTGGCCTTCTATTTCACAGAGAAAATAAAAAATAGCCATCAGCAAATCACATCCCGGCCACCAAGCATCATGATTCCCATCCCTCCCCACATTCAGTCTGGCTCACTGTCCACATTTGACCCAGTCACAGAAGCCTCCAGGCTCCTCTCTTCTTCTCGTGCCCTTGCCCTACTTGCCCCTACTGACCCTTTCCCTCACACCTACTATAGTCCCTCTCTCCGGTTGTCCACTTCTCAGCTAACTAAAATCTTCAATCTCTCTGGTCCCCTATCCTCACCCCTGCTGTACTACAGAACACCAGTGACTATGTCCGAAGTTTCCAACATCAGGTCTGCTCTTTATCTGAAACTTAACCTTTCCAAAACTGAACTTCTTCTACTCCCTCCATCTACTAACCTCCCTAAACCTGACATCTCACTGTCTGGGTGCAGCACCACAATAACGCCTAGGTCGCAGGCTCACTGTGACTGGGTGTTATGCCTGACACCGATCTATAATTTGCCACCTACATACAATCCCTCACCCACTCTTGTCACTTCTACCTGAAGAACATCTCTAGAATACGCCCCTTTCTACCCATGGAAACAACAAAAACCCTGGATTGTGGCCCTGATCCACTCCCGCCTTGATTATTGTAATTCTCTATTAATTGGCCTCCCCCAAACTAGACTTTCCCCTCTCCAGTCCATCCTAAATGCAGCAGTTAGGGTCACCTATCTGGCTAACAGTTATTCAGGGCACTTCTGTTCTTTGCCAGTCATTGCACTGGCTACCCGTACATTAAAAGGATTAAATTTAAATTGCTTGTTCTCATCCCCAAAGCCCTAAACAGCACGGCATGCCCCCTACATCTCCGCCTTTGTCTCTGTCTATCGCCCTACCTGTTCTCTATGCTCTGCAAACTACCTTCGACTAACATCCACACTAACCTGAAACTCTCACACCTGGCTCCAAGACTTTTACTGAGCTGCACCAATACTCTGGAATGCTCTATCCCAAGAAATTAGGACGATCCACAACTTACACCGTTTCAAACGCTCCCTAAAAAACACATCTTTTTAGGGTTGCTTATTATTCCCAACCCTAATAGAAGTCAATTCATATTTAACCCCTCCACTATTTCTCCGAACATAAATTCTTCCTTAAAAACGCCACCTCACCCAAAAGTATTACAAAGATTGGCTGGTGAATGGTTTATGCAGCCTTTATCTATACCCCATTTCTTTGAGATGGCTGGACCGAAGTTGTAATTAAGCACTTGAACCTTATGTCACCACCACCTTATTCCATTGTAGATTGTAAGCTCTTACGGGCAGGCTTGTCTTTAATTTTGCTTTAATTATTGTATCTTCTACAACTGTTACTTATTATTTGGATATGAACTTCTCAATTGGAAAGCGCTGCGAAATATGTTGGTGTTATATAAATAAAGGTATTATTACATGGAATATAGAGCTGTACATAAAAAAACCAGGAGTAGACAATTTTCATGAGGGGCCACATGAGAGAGACAGTGACTGTTTGGAGGGGACAAATTATTTTAAAGGGAACCAATCACCAGGATTTTCGTATATAACCTAAAGCCACTGGCACTATCAGGCTGATTCTATACATACCTGTAGTGGTCAGCTCGGATATATAGGTTTTGAAAGCCAAGAAATTGAAGTTTGTAAAATGAGCAGCTTCTTGAGTGACAGTTGCACTTGAGCAGATCATATATTTATAGTTATCCCCTTCCCCTGTTAGAATTAGCATAAGTATTATACAAACGACTTACTTTGTCTAGCAGGACCTGTGGTGAGGTCATACTACCTCCGTCTATGTGTCGTGCGCCTGCGCGGGAGCTATGGAGACGCGTCCCCTCTCCCGCACATGCGCCGGATGACGTGACGGCTGGCTGACCCTGGAGGCTGGTTGTGACGGTCCGTGCATGCGCCGATACGCTATTTCCGGGTTACCTGACAGCACCAGCGGCTATTTAAACTTCGTGTCCGATGGGCTCACATCACAGCACCTCTCCTTATATGTATCATCATTAAGATTTTATGTATGATTCAAATATAAACCATAATTTACACGTATGAATAGGGTAACGATATGGAGTAATTTGCTACACTAATGGTCTCTGTTTTTATCTATTTTTTAACTTAAAATGAACTGTCACTTTTGTCAAAATAAAATTTATATCTTTTTGCACTTTAAAAGCTTTTGTTCTCTTCTCATGTTCGCAATATGATTATGAGCTTGTGCAGTGGGTGGGCGTCTGATTACAATCGGGCCCCCCGCTTCCTTTGTATGGCATTGTGGAGTCTCTAATAGATATGTAGATCAGCAGCCTGATAGTGCAAGTAGAGCACTGGCTTTAGGTTATATACAAAAATCCTGGTGATTAGTTCCCTTAAAATAATTTCTGCTCAATATTTATATTAAAAAATTATAATTATTGTTTTACGATTAATATAGGACTTAATAATGAGCAGAATTAAGTATGCTGACACCCCCCTATGAGCCCTCAAATAGCACCTCCTATACACCATATGAGGCTACAAACAACACCCCTATATACACATCATGAGCCCACACACAGCCAACCTATATAGAGCATGAGGCTCCACATAGCCCTCTTTATATACAGTCCACACATACAACCCCTCCATATACAGTATGAAACACAAACAGTCCTAGTGTATGAATCCATGAGCCCTCACACAGCCCTTTATATACATGAGCCCCTACATAGTAATCTGTATACAGCATTAGCCCAAACATTGCCTACCTATATTCACTATGAACATAACCTAGTGCTATACATAATAGAGCACAAATAGGTAATTAATTTTCCAGAGGGTCCACGTGAGAGACAGTGACTGCTGGGAAGGGACGAACCAATATGCTGAAATTAATAACACCATTTTAGTTGTGATTATTCTATATTAGCTGTAGTACCAGACGTTGCCCGGGATAGTAACCGTGTCTTTCCGTCTCTTTCCCAGTCTTTCCGTCTCTTTCCAGCTCTTTCCGCCTCTCCCCAGTCCTTCCGCCTCTCCCCCAGTCCTTCCGCCTCTCCCCCAGTCCTTCCGCCTCTCCCCCAGTCCTTCCGCCTCTCCCCCCAGTCCTTCCGCCTCTTTCCCAGTCCTTCCGCCTCTTTCCGTCTCTTTCCCAGTCTTTCCATCTCTTTTCCCGTTAAAAACAGTATGACGTTCCCCGATTCACATAGGGTGTCTATGCAAAATTTCATGATTGTAAATGTGACTGTGCGGAATTCCTTTAGCAGACATACACACATACATACACACATTAATCTAATAAATAAAGCTGAGTGCAACACTAATTTTGACAGAAGTATGCTGA
>NC_134354.1:633401324-633435490 GCF_048569485.1 Anomaloglossus baeobatrachus
GGGCACTTCTAGGATGGGGGCTATGGAAGTCCATGGCTTATGATGGGGCATATCCACGGTGGGGACTGTGGTAACGGTGGATGGGGCATATCCAGGGTGGGGATTGGGGGGCCACATCTGGGATGGGGGGCTATGGAAGTCCATGGCTTATCATAGTTCTCTTTCTCGAAGTCTATGACATTCGCTCACATACCGCGCTGCTATCTCCACTGCGCTCTCTTCTTCCCCCAGCAGGATATATATTTTCTCTTCCTCCTTCATGGAGCTGAAATCCGGGAAGAGATGGGAGAGTCTCCTGAAGTGAGTGTCCCTCACTGCTGAGTACTTGGTGCAGTGTAGCAGGAAGTGGGTTTCATCCTCCAGGGCCTCCAGGTCACAGTGTTGGCACAGTCTGTCCTCCCTTGGCTTGTAGCTCTGCTTGTGTCGACCTGATTCGATGGCTAGACTGTGGGCACTGAGTCTATATCGGCTCAGGGTCCTGCGGTCTCTGGGGTCCGGGATTTTCTCCAGATACGGGGCCAGTCTATATATATATATATATATATACATATATATATATACATATATATATATATACACACATATACATACATACATACATACATACATACATACATACATATATATATACACACACACACACACACATACACATACACAAGGCAGGAGGATCAATACCAGGATGAGGTACCTTAGTAGAGAATTTGGAGACATTACCCCCATAACAGTGTCAGCAGCAGATCCTCGCCCCATAACAGTGTGTCATGACCACATTTTTTGCTTAAAGTTTTATTTTCCTATTTTCCCTCTCTAAAACCAGGGTGCATCTTATAGTCCGGTGCGTGTTATAGTCCGAAAAATACGGTATGTGTTGCCACACAAAACATAATGAGGCTAATCTGGCCATGGGGACCCCGGAGTCTCAGGATTGCCCTTCTTATCCATCCAGGTTATAGTTTTATTGGCAAGTACATCAGGTTTAAGAAAAAGACTTAATATTTATTTCTGATTGATGATAACCCATTGACTAATCAGGGCTTGAAGGTCATCACAATTTGTGTTTTTGTTTTTACACCTGATTTTTTGAGGATTGGCCACAGGCTCTCAATATTATTGACCTATGGGGAGTTTGCTGGCCATGAACCCAAACTGTTAATGTTTTATACACAGAGCCACTGTTATCACTTTCACCATGTAATCTAGTGCTTTATCATGCTAGAGAAAGAATTGTTCACCAAATTGCTTCTGGATTATCAATAGAAGTTGTTACTTGGAGTATGTTTAGGTATCATGTACACTCCAGTATTTTTGCATCATTGTTAGTTTTTCTCTGTAAGTTCCACTTCTGGCTTTGAAAAACTAATTGAAAACTGTTCTGTATTTTGGAGACAACGGGGAAGACTATTCTCCTTGCGGAAACCTGACAAACCAGTCTGGCTGCCAGTGAGGGGTCTTATAGCTGCAATGCTCCTTTGGAAAATTCAGTGGAACCTTGGTTAACGAGAACAATCCGTTCTGGGAGTGTGCTTGTTAACCAAGTTACTCGTTCAGCAAAGCAAGATTTCCTATAGGAAATCATTGCAATGCAGAAAATTCGCTCCACAACTTGTTAAATGTCCCATCCTGGTGCCCTATTGTGCCATTCAACACACACACACACAAATTATGCTCACCTTACCTTCAGTTCCGTTCCCTCGCCGGTCTCCTGGAACTTGCAGTTCACCAGTAAAAGACGTGATCGGGTAACCAAGGCGACCATTGCCGGACCTTCCAATGGTTACCGGATACACATGCTGTGGAGAGAGGACCTTCCCCTGTCAGACGCTACTCAAAGGTGGGAGCTGAAGGTCCGGCATCGGTCACCTTGGTTACCTGATACATGCAAGTTCCAGGAAGCCGGCGAGGGAACGGAAGGTAAGGTGAGCATAATATGTGTGTGTGCATGCGTGCGTGTTTGTTTGTGTATGTTTGTGCGTGCTTGTGTGTGGACTGCAAGAGCGGGTTAGAGCGCGGTGGGTGTACGGAAACGGAAGTGTGTGCGGTGAGTATTTTACAAGAAAACCTTGCTGTACGAGCAAACAAAGTTACAAATTTACAGAAAGCCTTGCTCGTTAGGCGAAATACTCGCTAACTGGGTTACTCGTTAAGTGAGGTTCCACTGTATTCAAATCGTCTCTCCAGGGAGGAAGGAGATAAACTCTAGCGTCACCTATTGGAAGGATTGCTACTTCCAATAGGTGACGCTAGAGTTTGTCTCCTTACTCCCTGGAGAGACCATCTATATTTTGGAGACATTCCTGGTTTTGGCACTGATGAACTACTGACCAATAATACTTGTGTGTGAATGAGGCCTTAGACACCATTTTCTAATTATGGCAAAGTGCTTAGAAAAAAATGTTAGTGAGCCCCTCTCAGATGAAAAGCAACCCCACACATGGATGGTCCCAGGTTGCTTTAGTCTTGGCATGACAGCACTTATAGTAGAGATCATCTCCAGACTTTTTCAACGCCGAAAAATCAAACATGTATGACTAAGCAGCTCGGTGAACAAAACACTGGACCTTTAGATTCATGTCCGGAAAGTCCCCAGCGCTCAATCCCATTGAAAACGTATGGTCAATCCTAAAAAGGGGGTGTAAAAAAAAAAAAAAAAAAAAATTCTCATAAAATTTCTAGTACTGATTAGACAAGAATGTGTCGTCATCAGTCAGGTTTTGGCCCAGAAACTGATCGCTAGATTGCCAGTGTGAATTGCATAAGTTTGGAGATATAAGTAACGACACTAAGGGGTACTTTGCACTCTGCGACATCGCTAGCCGATGCTTGCGATGCCGAGCGCGATAGTACTCGGCCCCGTCGCACATGCGATATCTTGTGATAGCTGACGTAGCGAACATTATCGCTACGGCAGCATCACACGCACTTACCTGCCCTGCGACGTCGCTCTGGCCGGCGACCCGCCTCCTTCCTAAGGGGGCAAGTCGTGCGGCGTCACAGCGACGTCACACGGCAGGCGGCCAATAGAAGCGGAGGGGCGAAGATGAGCGGGACGTAAACATCCCACCCACCTCCTTCCTTCCGCATTGGCGGTGGAGGCAGGTAAGGAGATGTTCTGCGCTCCTGCGGCTTCACACATACCGATGTGTGCTGCCGCAGGAACGAGGAACAATATCGTATCTCCTATTGGTGCGAAATTATGAAAATGTCCGACACTACACAGATCACAGATTTACGACGCCTTTGCGATCGTTTATCGGCGCATCTAGGCTTTACACGTTGCGACGTCGTTTCCGGCGCCGGATGTGCGTCACTTTCGATTTGAACCCGATGATATCGCAGTAGCGATGTCGCAACTTGCAAAGTACCCTTAAGTATTGAGTCTTTGCCTAAACTTAAAGTGTTTGTCAACAAAGGTTTAATAACTTATGAAATTATTATAAAATTGGACTTCAGTAACCACAGGAATATCTAACTAAAACATCTAAGAACACAAAGTACAAACTTTGACACAAATTTTGGTTATCACAGTCTCGAAACCTGTGGCCATGACTGTATATCATGTGTGCCAGTAAATATGACAATATTATGTGTTTCTTGGTTAGGAAAATGGTGTAAAATTGGGACATTTCTGCAATGGATGAAATAATAGTTTGAAATATATCTTTACTCCTTTACGTATATTTTTCATCTTTATTCATTCTCCTTCACTTTCTCAAGCAGCAAAGGTGCTCTTGAATTTCAAGAGGAGTTAAGAAAGGCGGCTTTGTAGCTTCTCCGGTGACCTGCCGGAAATCTGTCAGGTGGATATGCTAAGAATCAATGCCGTTCGTTGGATAGAAAGACTCCTAGTGAATAATGCCGTCATGATCAAACATCTAGAACCTTGCACTGCAGATCAGCATTGATACAAAGTACTAAAAAGCGAGGCTTTACTACAAAAGCATCTTCCTCATATATCGCGTTTATAATGAAATCTCTGCTCGATATTTTTAAATTATTCCACTTATCCACTGAAGAATTTACAGAAGTTGTGACAAATGGCACTAAATACTATTTTAAACCGTTCAATATAAAACGAAGATAAATGTCTTTTTTTCTAATTACTTAGAAAATACGATTGTTCTAGCACTGGAAGAACTACTGATATTTTAAAACACAGAAAATATTTTTGCTTTCTTTAGTATGCGGTCACAGATCTTAAAAAGCGCATAAGGTAAAAGGGTCTAAAATGATGGTGCACCTCTGGTGTCAAAGACATTGCCCTCTCCTGGATCTCCTCACCGACTAATCATGTTTTACTGTAAAAGGATGGATGGGGAGAGAGAAATGTATGGAGGAAATATATCAGGGTATGTGTATTACACACTGCATAGAGCAGAGTGTGTAAATGTAGACACACTGCAGTATACATGCACATACAAGGGTGAGCTGTGAAGGGACAAACGTGTAGGGAGAGGAGAGCAGGGTCTGCAGTTATATGCACAGAAGCAGCGAGTGAGCTCTGCTGAATACAGCGAGTGAGCTCTGCTGAATACAGCCCCGACCACCCACACAGCATGAAAGACATGATTGAAGCATCGTGAACTGTCATGGTGGCGTCAAGATCTATGGAGACTACAGATTCTGGCAATCTGCCTGCTATCTTTTCTGAGGTCTGATCAGCGCAGGGAGACTTGGGAGTCGACCCACAGACTTTAAGTCCACAGGCAGGTTAGAAAGAGTTTCTCTCTGCTGCTTGTTAATCTCCTTTGATCACATGCTGTGGGGGAGCCTATCACATTAGCTCCAGTCCTATATATGCTGGCTGGACAATTTCATTAATGCCAGCTATAGCTAATCTATACTGGTTCTGGGAGGTGGTGTGATCCAGACTTACTGGTAGTTGTAGTACTTATTGCTGTGAGCAGTTGTGGTTTTAACCCTTCTTGTTCTTTACTTGCTGTCTTATTTCTCTTGCTTTTCTCCATAGTCTCTTACTGTCTGTTACTGTGAGCTTGCAGTGTGTCTGAGTTTTGGATTTTCCCTGTCTTGTCTTTATCTGTGTTGCCATCACACTCCTGCCCCATCTTTCCCTGGGAAGGCAGGGGGAATGATTAGTTCTGGTCAGGAGAATTGCCAGGCATGCAACTCAGCCATCTCCACCATTAGGGGTAACCCTTATGTTGGTTAAGGATAGCCTAGGACAGTGATGACTAACCTAAGTCAGAGGTGACACGCCAAGCCATTTTTGCTGACCCATGTGGCAGGGGCAGGGAGCCGCATCCCAATCTATAAGACAAGCTGTGGCCTCAGGTGATTTAACTAGAACTGCATGTGCAGTAAAACTGTTGCAAAACAACCAGCCTGGGGCGGGGGAGGCGCACATGCAGTTCTTATTAAATGACCGGCAGCCGCGGCTTGTCTTCTAGATCGGAATGAGACACCTGCTGGCCTCTGATTGGCCGGTGGCTGCCATTGGTGAAGCTCTGCAGAGATTTCCTGTGCGCGGCGGCAGGAATTAACTATCTGAAGTAAAGCGCAGATGACAGCATAGGGCCGCGATAGTCAGGGGGCCTGCAGGCCGCAAGGAGCAGGGAAGAGGACCCCGAGGGAATGGAGTACAGATGAGAAAAATTATTTATGTATTTATTTTATGTGAACAACGGCATGATGTGGCATAAATAGGGGACATTACTACAGGATGGGGCATTGCTAAAAGAAAGGGACAAGGATGGCTACACGAATGGACACATTACTACAGGGAGTGGAGATAATCATCATCTTCTCTGCCCCCAGCAATCATCATCAGCTAACTTTTGTTATTCGAGCTACAAATATCACAGACTAATAGATTTTTCGAGAAGTGACATACCACCCTAGTTATGCTTGTTATTTTTTAAGAATTTTGACACACCAAGCTCAAAAGGTTAGCCACCACTGGCCTAGGGTCACCTAGTCTGGGGAAGGGGGACAATATAGTCCCCTGTCCCTCGCTATCCTTAAGTCACATCATGACAGATGTCTCATCAGATTCCAGAGTCAGGAAGTAAATGAGAATCTGATGTGACATCAGAGCTAGTGATGGGCGAACCCCCCAATGTTCGTGTTAGGAAGACTTGCCCGAACTTTTTGTAAAATTTGAGTTCTGAGATAACGCGAGC
The DNA here is from genome assembly GCF_048569485.1 of Anomaloglossus baeobatrachus. Taxonomy (NCBI): domain Eukaryota; kingdom Metazoa; phylum Chordata; class Amphibia; order Anura; family Aromobatidae; genus Anomaloglossus; species Anomaloglossus baeobatrachus. The sequence goes on from NC_134354.1 coordinate 633,407,465, forward strand.
TTGCGTCCGAATCCCGAACTTGGACTTTACAGTTATGGGATGGGGCGGGTCTGTAAAATAAAGAATATAGTTAATAAACATTGTCATTATACTTACCGCTCCCGCAACGTGTCCTGCAGACCCACTCAGCCGCGGTCTCCCGGCCGCTTCTGCTTCCGATCATTAACTTCCATGGGTATTCACTGCCCTGCTCGTCACTCGGCAGTCTTCGGCTGTTCTCGACAGTGTTCTCGGTGACGTCAGGGTTCACCCGAGTCCATGGCTTCGCCATGGATTGAACTTTGACAGTCACTGTCAACCTGCTTCTCGCGCTATATAAACGCTTGTCTATACAGAGCGATGAAGCAGAGCTGACATTGCTCTACCTGTGGACTACGTAGGACTAAGGATATTTTAGAATACCCCCGGAAGTTAATGATCGGATCCAGAAGTAGAAGCGGCTGGGAGACAGCGGCTGAGCGAGTCTGCAGGATGCGTCGCGGGACCAGTAAGTATAATGAATGTTTATTAATAACTATATTCTTTATTTTACAGTCCCACTGCCCCATCCCATAACTGTAAAGTCCAAGCTCGGGGTTCATACGCAAGTTCGTGTCATCTCCGACCCCGAACACTGACTTTACAAAGAGTTCGGGCGAGCGAGTCTCCAGATCCCGAACATCGGGGGGAGTGGGGGGTAAGAGTTTCACCCATCACTCTACGATGCACATTTTTAAATTGGTCTATTGGGTCCATTCATCCTTACTAGATGTAAGAGATAAAGGAGTGTTACTTCTTAAAATTAACCAATCGTAGTTATTTTTCACAAGGTTTTTTTTCTGTGATATTGCAAAGAACAATGCCATTAAAAAAAAAAAAAAAAGAGAAGACAGGAATCTAAAACATACTTTATGACAAACTTCTCTCAATGATTCAAGAGCAATTTGTTGATGAACAAAGCTTTTTTTCCAGCCATGTGGCTCAGAGAACCCGAAATGTGGGGTCTATGCTCCAGAAATCTTAGTCTTCAAAACAAAAATACAAAAGTGGGTTGCCATCAGTAAAGATTTTGTCAAGAAGCTGATCTCCATCATAGCAGGGCCAATTGAGGAAATATTGAAAAATAAGAATCAACACTAAATACCAAGTATAAAAGAAAAAACAACTTATAAAATGCTTATAATTGTACTTCAATAACCATAGAAATATCTGATTAAATTATCTAAAAACACAGACAGCAAAATTTTGTGAAAATCAAAATTTGTGTCAGTCTCAAAACATAATGCCACAACGATATATCATATAGAATCTACTGAGACTGCAGTATACATCATGTTGGATACACGGAGATTCTGCTGTATGCAGTGATCCCTCACCTATTGCGAAGTATCGGAGTTATATTGACTTTACTTACCGGTATTTTTCAGATTATAAGACGCACTGTCTTATAATCTGAAAAATACCGGTAAGTAAAGTCAATATAACTCCGATCCTAAAAATTTGGGAGGAAAAGTGATACTTATAAGCCGAATGTAGCTTACTGGGGGGTGGTGGAGAATGGTGACAGGAGGCAGAGCCAACGCTGCGCTGTGGAAGGTGAAGCAGGGCCCATACTAAAAATGTCGGCGGTGTGGGCTTCATATAAAGGCGCCAGGAGTCGGCGCGTGCGCAGATTGAGCTTTCGGCTCAAGATCTCATCTGTGCACGTGCTGCCGGAGGCCCATTGATCTCCCAGCAGCGCACTTAAGGAAAATGGCGCCCACAGGCAGCATATGCTCAGATGAGATCTCGGTTCGACATTGAGCTCAATCTGCGCACACGCCTCCTATGGGTCCCATATCTTTGAAGCCCGCACTACTGGCAGTTTCTGGATGTTCCAATTAGCGTACGCAGTGAAGCCGCAATAAGTGAACCACCATATAGAGGCGGACAACTGTACATTAAATGACAGGAGATCTGAGTCACTGATCTATCACTAACCACCATTAGATAGGATGAAGAGCATTAAAAAAAAAAAAAAAAAAAAAAAAAGAGACTCTGGTATTATGAGAAACGTAGATATCAGAAGGGAAGAAGGAATCAAGACAGCAGACAATCCAGACATGGCACATCAACTAAAATAGGTATAAACAAGTCATACATATGAGCACCTACATTGTACTAGAAAGGGAATCTGTTACCAGGTTTTTGCTATGTAATCTGAGAGAAGCCCAATATAGGGTCAGAGACCCTGACACCAGAGATGCGTCACTTACCAGGCTGCTTGCAGCTGTTCTGCTAAAATGACTGTTTTCTCTGCTTCAGGTCTACTAGTGCTCTGAATGTTGAGTTCTGTGTAAACCCAAAACACACCACTGATTGACTACTTTCTGTTTCTGTATACACTGTGCATAGGTAGAAAGCTGTTAAATCAGTGCTGGAGGTAGGGTTAGACAGAGCAGGAAATCTAAACGACACGAGACAGTAGGGATGAGCGAATACCCTATTCTCTTCACCGAATATCCGGGAATACCTCGCCGCCGTTCGAGTATTCGCGAATATTCGACCCCCAATGTAAGTCTATGGGAAATCAGAATAATTTCATGTTGGACCTGTCTGTGAACTGTGGTGACTGAGCAAAAGGCTGAAATGGATTAGAAAAGCCAGAAACAGTATGGCCACAGCCTGTAGAAGGTGTGTGACTGCATTTCTGCCCCATCTCGATTCATCCAAGATGGCAGGGAGCACACTAACGCGCCGCCCAACTTCACCCTCTTTCTCTGATTTCTGTCGCATGTCCCATGACACATGCGACAAAACTCCTCCCTAGGTCCAGCTAAGTCACCCCCCACACCCTCCCGGTGTTCCTCAGTGTTCCCCCGGTGTCTTTACTTTTTTGCAGCTCCCCCGCGATCCCTCCTCCTTCACAATAAACGCTGGGTACATGCGCAGAGCGCGGCTGTGAGCTCAGCTTCCTGTGTTCAGTGAGAGCTGTGCTGGCTGCATGGACACTGCTGCTGTGGCCCGGGGAGGGTAGGTGCAGATTCTTTGCACCTACACTCCTCACATGGAGGGTCTACACTCCTCGAAAATGGGGGACACGTTCCCTGAGCGTGACCCCCATATTCTAGAAGGTCCAGAGTCGTCGTGGGACTTCCAAAATGGATTAAAAGGCGATTTTTTTTTCTTTACAATAAATTGGTGAAAGAGGGAATGGTTGTAGACTGTTTTTTTCAATTTTTTTTTTTGTTTATTTTTTTCTATTTTTATTACTGACAGTTGGTAATGTCAGGTATCTGATAGACGCCATGACATCACCAACTGCTGGGCTTGATGTCAGGTGACATTACACATCTGGTATCAACCCCATTTATTACCCAGTTTGCCACCGCACCAGGGCAACGGGATGAACTGAGGCTAATGGATGCGCCACTTCTGGGGCGGCTGCGGCCTGCTAATTTAAGGCTGGGAAAAGCCAATAACTATGGACCTTCCCGCCCTGAGAATACCAGATAACAGCTGTCTGCTTTACCTTGGCTGGTGAACCAAATTTGGGGGGAGCCCCACTTTTTTTTTTTTTAAATTATTTATAAATAATTATAGAAAAGAGCCTGGGGGACCTCCAAATTGGATCCCCCAACCAAGGTAAAGCTGCTAGCTGTGGTCTACAAGCTACAGCCATCTGCTTTACCCTAGCTGGCTATCAAAAATACGGGGAACCCCACATCGCTTTTTTTTTTTTTTAATTATTCATTTTGTTGGCTAAATACAAGGCTAGGCACCGTTTAGTTCCCCATGAAAGTCACTAAAGGGTGCCAACTTAGAATATGCAAGGAGGTGGGATGGATAGACGAAGAGATGGATAGATATTACAGCATTTAGTTGTGATGTAGGTGTTCCCCCTCCCCCCTCCCCCCAACAGTATGTGTGATGGAGCAGTGACCCTGCTGGAGCTTGGATCTGAGTTCTCGAAGGGTCACTGCCAGTCAGTGACGTCACTCTGAGTTGTGCTTTACAGCAGCACTGAAGTTCTCACGAGCGGCAATGTGTTGACATCACCGAAATGACCTGGAGTTACCCCTGCAGTATCGTTCATGGAAGGAGGCTGCTTTAAGCACTCACAGATGTCGCTGAATCAGTGTGGATTACGCCGGACCTGGATATTTGGGGTAGGGGGTTAATAAAGTGGTGACAGGAGGGCTTTTTGGTGTTTTATTTCCAATAAAGGATTTTTCGGTGTTGTGTTTATTTACTTTACTTACAGATTAGTGATGGCGTGTCAGACGCTGCCATTACTAATCTTCGACTTAGTGGCAGCTATGGGCTGCTATTAACTCCTTATTACCCCGACTGCCACCGCATCACAGCAATCGGGAAGAGTCGGTGACACGCCGGGACTGTCTCATCTTATAGATCCGACATTCTCAGGGCAGCAGCGGGCTGATATTCTCAGCTGGGAGAGGGGACGCCGTAACCATGGCCCTCGCCCTCCCCAGACTGAGAATACCGGACCGCTACTGTGTGCTTACCTCGACTGGGTATCGTTTTGGGGGGGAACCGCACTGCGTTGTTTTAAATTATTTATTTTACTACATGATATAGACCCACCCACCGGCGGCTGTGATTGGTTGCAGTCAGACACGAACCCACGCTGAGTGACAGCTGTCTCAGTGCAACCAATCATAGGCGCCGGTGGGTGGGGGAAGCAGGGAATATGAGATGGAATAATGAGCGGCCGGCATTTTCAATAGCTGGAGAACCCGCCACAGTGTGACAGCTGTGCAGTGCCGCGACCATGATCGGTAAGAAAAAGAGGGAGACCGACTGACCAAAATGGCCGCTGGCTTATATAGCCCCTATAACGCTGTGCGGCAAGCCAATCACAATAACACCACAACAAAGATGGCTGCGGCGTTACTGTGAGGGCAAACAACAAGATGTGTTCATTGGCTGGAAAAAGACGCCAGGAAGTCAAACGAAAATGAAAGTATCGGAGCGAATACCATATTAGCCGTCGGATAGCGAATACCTCGAATACCCAATTATCCGTCGCATACTGAATAGTGGCGAATACATTCGCTCATCCCTACGAGACAGTCCTCTAGTGAAAAAATCCTGCTAACAAAACACTGATTTTATTGAACCTACAAAAAGCAGCTCAGTAAGATCAGGGTCTCTGTCTCTACATCATGATGCACTCAGACTAAATAGCAAAATAATTGTTGACAAATTCCCTTTATTAAACAGCCAATGCTGCACTATATAAGTAAAAAAGATTAAACTGCAGCAAAAAAATAAGTAGCAAATAAACAGGAATTTGAGATTAATGCACATATGTAAGATAAAGAAAGCATACAACATTAATGCACAATATTCTGCAGTAAATAAGGCTGCTTTCACACTACGTTTTTTTTTTAACATGCGTCATGAACGTTTTTTAACGCAAAAACGAATCTAGTGCAAATGCGTTTTCATTTCAATGCATTTGCAATGGACTCGCGTCAACATGCGTTCACCTGCGTTTGCATGCGGTATAGTGAGGATCCAGCGACTTGCAGTTTTTTAACTTTTTTCAAAAAACGCTACTTGTAGTGTTTTTGAGCTGCGTCCAAATGCTGTTTTTCACTGGATCCTGACTATACTGCACACAAACGCATGTGAACACTGGCATGCTGATAGACAGGATCCTGCTTGCTCTACTGAGCATGCCCAGAACCAGTCTCGCGTGGTCAGTCTCTCTCTCCCCCTCCCTCTCTCTCTCCCCCCGCCTGAGAGCGGCGGACGCTCGTAACCAAGGTAAATATCGGGTAACCAAGCAAAGCGCTTCGCTTAGTTACCCGATGTTTACCTTGGTTACGTGTGCAGGGAGCAGGCAGCCCGGCTCCTAGCAGCTGCGGACGCTCGTAACCAAGGTAAATATCGGGTATCCAAGCAAAGCACTTCGCTTAGTTACCCGATGTTTACCTTGGTTACCAGCGTTCGCAGCTTTCAGATGCCGCCTCCCAGTCTATCACGTTCAGTTCCCCTCACTCCTGATCACATGACTTCAATGCCCGCCCATAAACTTCAAGTGACAGGATCCTGCAAAATAACACATGCATTTGCATGCGTTTTTCTTTGAAAAAAAAAACAAAAACACACAGGATCCACTTTTACAGCAAAAAAAGTTCATGACATGTTAAAAAAAAACGTAGTGTGAAAGCAGCCTAACTGGATATCACTGACCAGGCTTTTTTTTGCCTCCATTTATATCAAACCCATTTACAGTTGTATGCAGGAAGCAAGTGATAAATTGTCAGATATTCTGGATTATAAAAAGGATCGGTCAAAGGAATTACACCATATTTCAATGTATTCCTAATGTGATTTTGGCACTGTATATCCAAGAAGATCGCATAATACTAAATACATACAGAAAATGACTGAGGCGACTTACCAAGACATCCAATATTGCCGTCCAGGCCAATGTAGTTAAGGTCCGCTTGTGCAGCTTGTTGATCTCGCTCATCTTCCTGGGACCAGTCTCGGAGATCAAAAATGTCTTTTTGTCTATATGCAGCATTGGAATCGAAATTTATCTTTGCGTCCATACACATCACTTAAACAAAAAAAAAAAAGAATGGATATTATTACACCAAAACCTAATTTTAGAAAATAAGAAAAAATACTTTAAATATTGAGACTTTACATACGCTTTTACTGACAAAGTTAAACAATGTATGGAAAGGTTGATACTTCAGTTACGATAGAAATATAGTCTAAAAAAAAAAAAAAATAAAAAATAAACCTGAACACTGAAGCAGCAAACTTTGTGAAAACCAATATCTGAGTCAGTCTTTTGGCCATGACTGTATGCAATCTATAGCCTGAGGAAATGGGGTGGGTTTTTGTCTCGCCTCCTCTTCTGATCACTAAACTGCATACAGGTAGTGAGTTCAGGAAGTCCTTGGACAATCGTGGGATTTATGCATTCTGGGAAGTGAAGGAAGTGAAGTCCCAGCGCCTATGGTGCTGCCAGAATGGAGATAAAAAAGTGCCCACTCAAAAACAGAGATTAAGAATCGGATTAGTTCTTGGACTATTAGACTGTTCTGTCAAGGTTCAAAATGACGATGATGATGATGATGAGACTCAAAAAATCTCTCGGGATCTGACTGCTGTTTCTAAGCATAATGTCATGTGTGCACGTGAGATTAAATAATAACGGACAGCAAGTCAGTTATAGCTATCTCCATGACTAGCACTGGCCAAGTGATCTTTATTATTTGAAAAAACTCTAGACCGAGCAGTAAGGGGGTGTAAACAAAAGTTTTAGTCCAATTAAGTATGTGTGTTAGTTCACATCTGCTAGACTATATACCTGAGTCTATGAAATGGCTGAATTAAGTATTTTTGTATACTCAATTCCTGTCCTCAATAGTTCTATGCAGCAAAAGCAGTTTTAATGTGTTGTGGGGAGCAAGAAGTTTTCCCAAGATATAAATGTAGCCCCTATACACAGGATTGCACATAATGTATAGATCATAGAGTTCCAATGATCCTAAAAACAAGGTATTCAGGACACAGTTCAGCAGACGCACCACTCATCAGAAAGGTCTAATGTGCAGGCCCTCAATCCACATCCAAGAGGATCTACTAATTACAAATTACTATGGATGCTAAGATGATATTTTTTTTTTTATAAAGATAGTCAATAACAAGATACAAAATTAAAAGACAGCCTAACAGCACAGTGTTTTACTACAACCATGGCTGCATGACGCTGTAATACTGAATCTGATTACATTGGTACCTGTGGTGAAGAAATCCACTTTGTGCTTCATTAATCAGCTTTTGAAGTTTCCTGCTAAATAGATTTTGGTGCACAGAACTGTACACTGGTCTCCTCCTCCCTGTCTGTGATTCCCCAGCCCCTCCACCTGCCTCCAGTCTGTGTATAAGGCTATATGCGCATGCTGCTTTTTTTTGTCGCTTTTTTTGGTGTTTTGTTGTCCTCACTTTTGACTTCCCAGCAAAAGTCTATGAGAAGTCAGATTTGCTGTGCGCAGGTTGCAGTTTGTCGGCAGTTTTCTTGACAAAATTTTGTGACAAAAAAGATGCAGCATGTTTATTCCTCTTGCGTTTTTGTCAACATTTGTCACCCATTGAAATCAAAGAGGGAATTAAAACGCATGACAAAACACATGGTTACAAATTGTTTGCGTTTTGCATACTTTTACTCGCGGTTTTGTCAACAAAAACGTAGCTCAACAACTTAGTTCCAGAATGACAAAATCAATGCTGGAGTGATTTTGGCATGTCTGTGTCTCTATCCAAACGCTTCATACTCAACAATCAACGGCGTGCGTGGCTGTCACACTGCTCCCGCAGCCTCTCATTTTTCATCCCTACCCACTCATTAGCCTCATTACATATTCACTGCACCCGCTCATTAGGCTCATATATATTCACTCCTCCCCCCCTCTGTGATTAGTTGCAGTCAGACAGCGGTCACTCAGCATGGGGGCATGTCTGACTGCAACCAATCACAGCCGCCGGTGAACATGTCTATATCATACAGTACAATACATTTTTAAAAAATAGCGTGCAGTCCCCCCAATTTTGATATCAAGCAAAGATAAACCCTTATAGCTGAGGGCTGGTATTTTCAGGCTGGGGAGACCCCCGTTATTGGGAGCCCCCCAGCCTAAAAATATCAGCCAACAGCCGCCGGAATTGCCGCATCCATTAGATGTGACAGTCCCGGGACTTTATCGGCTTTTCCCAATTACCCTGGTGCAGTGGCAATCGGTGTAATAAGGAGTTAATGGCAGCCCATAGCTGCCACTCAGTCCTAGATTAGTAATGGGGGGGGGTGTCTCATAGACACCTGCCATCACTAATCTGTAAGTGAAAGTAAATAAAACAAACACCTCAAAAACTCTTTATTTGAAATAAAAGACAAAAAAAGCCACCCTCTTTCACCACTTTATTAACCCCCAAACACCCCTCCAGGTCCAACGTAATCAACACAAGGTCCCACAACACTTCCGGCTCTGCTACAGCTGAAGCTCACACGACTGCCCACTGTGAGCTCCACGCAGCAACTGAAGTGAGTCGCGCTATCACTCAGGTGATTTTCAGTCACAGCCGAAGTCCTCCACCTGTGACTGCAAATCAGGACGTGACTGAAGTGAGCCGCAGGTGGAGGACTCATCTGAGTGACTTCACTGCTGATCATGCGGCTCACTTCAGTCACGGCCTGATCCTCACACACACGCCGCAACACACTCCGTATTGCGGGTCCTACAAATGTGACGTCAGAGGTTCACTCGAGTTCATTCTAATTGCGGGGCTCTGTCTGCACACACAGCTGGCAGTCATGTTCTATGGCACTCGCTGTGACAGAACAGGGATGTAGCAGAGATGAATCACCGTGGCACCTTGTGTAGATTACGTTGGACCTGCAGGGGCCTTTGCAGGGTTAATAAAGTGGTGAAAGAGGGTGCTTACTTTTACTTACAAATTAGTGATGGGGCAGCTATGGGCTGCTATTAACTCCTTATTACACCGATTGCCACAGTAGCAAGGCAATCAGGAAGAGCTGGGTCCAGAGCCACAATTGGCACATCATATAGATGCGCCACTTAGAGGCTCTAATAGCGGCTGTGGGCTGCTATTGTTAGGGGCTAGAAAGGGCCAAATAACCATAGCTCTTCCAACCCTAAGAATATCAGCCCCCAGTTGTCTGCTGCACCTTGGCTGGTTTTAGAAGAATGGGGGAGACCCCACTTCGTGTTTTTTTTTGTTTTTTTTAAAAAAAAAACAAAAAAACAAAAGTGTGGTATCCCCTCTATTTTTCATAGCCAGCCAAGGAGAGGTATAGCAGACAGCTGAGGGTTACTGCATGTACGGTAGCTGCTGCTGTTTCTGTGCTGGATATGAAAAATAGGGGGACCCTACGTCATTTTTTTTTTTTTATCAACAAAAATTCAAAAAGAAATAAAAACACAAAAACAAAAACACAGCTGGCCAAGCTAGCTATCCCTCTATAGAGCTCTTCTGTTATTTCTCTCTATCCATTCGATCTGCTCTTTCTTAGTATGTGTTCTATTCTATTTTATGTATCCATCTATTCTAGCTATCAATTATCCTATCCCATCATATTTTGAGTCTCCTTAAGAACGCATTAACAAAAACGCACCAAAAACGCACCTACAGTACATTACAAGTGGGTTTTTGTTTTTTTTAACATTTCCTGGCGCTCTGTGACAAGGTGCAGTTTTGGTTGCAGTTTGTGTGCAAAAAAAACTGCAGCATCAGCTATAGCCTAACAGTTCACTGCTGAGATTTCAAACAGAAGAGGCAGATCATTCACAAACCGGAGGCAGGCGGAGGGGCAAGGGAATCATAGACAGGGAGGAAAAAACAGAGTGTACTCTCTGATTCCTGTGCACAGGAAGCGAATTAGTAAAAAAAAAAAAACTTCAAATGCAGATTAAAAAACAACAAAGCAGATTTCTTCACCAAAGGTTTCAATATTATCAGTATTACAGCGCCATTACAGCCATGTCTTTAGGTTACATTATAAAATCATGCAGACAGGTTCTCTTCATATAGAAAGTCAACTGTAGTGCTATGAGTCATAAGATGCTAGTGTTCAGCCTCCACTATGAATAGACCTGATGCAAGCAGTATTCAATGAGGCATGATGACTTTTTAGCCATCTGTATGCAGTGCAAAAGAAATATGACATGACTTCAAGAGCACCAAAGAGTAAACCCTGTCAGCACTTGCTGTGATGGAAAATCACAACAGGTAAACGGCATTTGTACAAGGAAAGAGGAAAGAGTGCACAAACTACACAAGACAAATAGAACAGACCTCAGTACAGAAGGCTAAAGACATATAAAAGTGCTAAAACAGTATAGTCGTTAACTACTTAATGACCAATTGGGGCCAAAAAAAGTTACCACGATCACCTCATCCTTTTCACTCGTTGATAAATCACCACTTTTTTGTTTGTTTTTTTTAATTTATTGACAAAATGCTATGATTGACCAGTCAATTTTGACCAGCCAAACACAGTGATTGTTGATGCAGGTGGACACCAAAGCCCCCTGGACAACATATAGGGATGGTCTGCTGTAAGAGACAGCAGTCATCTTTACCGAACCATGCGGTGACCAACCCTTGCAGTGCCATACATGTACAGATGTTTGCAGGAAACTCACTTCCCACCAGCCATACCCGTTATCTGCTCCAAAAAAACCAAGTGTTAATATATGCTAACTTACATTGCATTTTTGGTGCAGAATCTTATAAAATTCTACCTCAAACTGAAAACTGGAAGTTTTGAGGATTTTTAAGTTTTAAGATCGCCATGAAGCTTGATTGGATTGTTAAATGTTAACAAGATTAGAACCAACCTCTGTACACAGATGCAGCGCCAAAACCAACCTCAGTAAACGGATGCAGCGCCGGAACTACCCTCAGTACATGGATGCAGCGCGAGAACCGCCCTCAGTACACGGCTGCAGCTCCGGAACCGCCCTCAGTACACGGCTGCAGCGCCGGAACCGCCCTCAGTACACGGCTGCAGCGCCGGAACCGCCCTCAGTACACGGCTGCAGCGCCGGAATCGCCCTCAGTACACGGCTGCAGCACCAGAACCAGTTAGCACATGAATAAGTCACCAAGCGTAGCATCATGCAGAACTGTATCGCATAAACCCACAACACTGAGTATAACAATGGTAAGGAGATACTGTGAGTTATCAAAACATCACAGCGTGCCGCTCCTGGTCCTATTAGTTTCAGCTGTGCAGCACAACGCGATGGTGTGCATATGGCACGCTAATGATGCTTGGCGTGCATGCTGCTGAAGAAAGAGTGTAAGTAAATATAGATTGAGCGGCCCACTGACATTTGCCAGAAATACCAAAATCGCCAGTCTGGCCCCGCTAGTCACATGTATGTGTTTTTGCGAACCAAGTCTGGTTTTTAATCAGAGCCACAGATAGGCATTAATATATACAGTCATGACCAAAAGTTTTGAGAATGACACCAAAATTATATTTTCACATGATCTGTTGCCCTCTGGTTTTTAATTGTCTGATGTTTACATCACATACAGAAATATAATTGCAATCATATTATGAGTACCAAAAGGTTATATTGACAGTTAGAATGAGTTAATGCAGCAAGTCAATATTTGCAGTGATGACCCTTCTTCTTCAGGACCTCTGCAATTCTCCCTGGCATGCTCTCAATCAACTTCTGGATCAAATCCTGACTGATAGCTGTCCATTCTTGCATAAGCAATGCTTGCATTTTGCCAGAATTTGTTGGTTTTTGTTTGTCCACCCGTCTCTTGATGATTGCCCACAAGTTCTCAATGGGATTAAGATCTGGGGAGTTTCCAGGCCATGGACCCAAAATCTCAGTTTTGTTCCATGAGCCATTTAGTGATCACCTTTGCTTTATGGCAAGGTGCTCCATCAAGCTGGAAAAGGCATTGTTGGGCGCCAAACAGCTCTTGGACAGTTGGGAGAAGTTGCTCTTGTAGGACATTCTGGTACCATTCTTTATTCATGGCTGTGTTTTTAGGCAAGACTGTGAGTGAGCCGATTCCCTTGGCTGAGAAGCAACCCCACACATGAATCATTTCAGGATGCTTAACAGTTGGCATGAGACAAGACTGGTGGTAGGGCTCACCTCTTCTTCTCCTAATAAGCTGTTTTCCAGATGTCCCAAAAAATCGAAAAGGGGATTCATCTGAGAAAATGACTTTACCCCAGTCCTCAGCAGTCCACTCCCTGTACCTTTTGCAGAATATCAGTCGGTCCCTGATGTTTTTTCTGGAGAGAAGTGGCTTCTTTGCTGCCCTCCTTGAAACCAGGCCTTGCTCAAGCAGTCTCCGCCTCACAGTGCGTGCAGAAGCACTCACACCAGCCTGCTGCCATTGCTGAGCTAGCTCGGCACTGCTGGTAGTCCGATCCCGCAAGTGAAACAGTTTTAAGATATCGTCCTGGCGTTTGCTGGTCCTTCTTGGGCGCCCTGAAGCCTTTTTGGCAACAATGGAAGCTCTCTCCTTGAAGTTCTTGATGGTGCGATAGATTGTTGACTGAGGTGCAATCTTTGTAGCTGCGATACTCTACTCTTCCCTGTTAGGCCATTTTTGTGCAGAGCAATGATGGCTGCACGTGTTTCTTTAGAGATAACCATGGTTAACTGAAGAGCAACAATGATACCAAGCACCAGCCTCCATTTAAAGTGTCCAGTGGTGTCATTCTTACTTAATCATGACTGATTGATCGCCAGCCCTGTCCTCATCAACACCCACACCTGTGTTAATGGAACAATCACTAAAACAATGTTAGCTGCTCCTTTTAAGGCAGGAATGCAATGATGTTGAAATGTGTTATGGGGGTTAAAGTTCATTTTCTTAGCCAATATTGACTTTGCAAGTAATTGCTGTTAAGCTGATCACTCTTTATGACATTCTGGAGTATATGAAAATTGCCATTAGAAAAACTTAAGCAGTAGACTTTGTAAAAATTAATATTTGTAGCATTCTCAAAACTTTTGGCCATGACTGTACAAGTTATTGGGATTGTGAAAAATCACAGACAGAACACATTGCCATTTGGTGTGCAATCCCCTTGCTGTCAGATGTTAAACATTGTAGTGGATAGAAGCGATGCAATTTATTTTAGGTTTGTTATGCACAAAAATTAACAATTATCAAACACGGATGGTAAAAACTGACACTGAAGAAAATCTGATCCAAAATGTTGATGAAAAACTGACTTTTTACGTACAATAAAAATGCAGAATCTCTGAATGAGGCCCGAAGTCATTACAAGCCTTAAGGAGCCACAGGATCCGGCTCATGTGGAGTATAGATCTAGTCAGGCAGAGGACGTGACTCTGTAAAGCAGCAGCTCCACCTGCTTGACTCCTTAGGTCGCTTTCATTCTGCATTCCTCTCCCTGTTAAGTGGTCTCGTAAGGCCTTCCACCCAAACCTTCCTCAAAATGGGTTTCGACATATGCGCTGACGGGGCCATGGACTATAATGGTGCAGATGGAGTCACTGTGTTCTCTGTCATGCTCCATTTTCGGGAGGTGGATACCCAGACGCAGTCTACTACTGCCGTAAAAAAAAAAAAAAAAAAAGAAACTGCAACTCATGCCATAATGTAGCAGTCTTTCCTAGAACAATGATGTGCTGCACCATAAAGTGATCATTGCTCCAATCCTTGCCCGCAGCCTTGACACTAATATATAAGTTAGGTGTCCGTCAAGACCAGTGCTTGGCTTCAGCTGTCATTTACAGGTATAGCACCATTCCATTAAAATACGCAAAGACAGGCTGGGGGGCACTGGGAGTGATGAGCGAATAGCAACTATTTGTGTTCGGATTATTCGTAATGAATCCCAAAGTACTATTCCGATATTTGTCACAAATAACGAAGCTAATATAAGTCAATGGGGAACCCGGGCATTTTTCTTGTAGTGCCGAATCCTGGAATAGTACTCGGTATTAGTTAGGCATTATCCCAATGCCAATAGTTATTATTTGCTTATCACTAGTCACTGGCACTAAATCAATAGAGGCTTTAAACAGGTAAGGCCAAAATATCACAAAAAACATCATGATGTTGTCATGTGGACTAAAGGCAGGGGCTGGTGGATTCAGTGAGATCTCAGTGGGGTGTGAGCTGTGTCACGAGTATCACAGGGGCAAGTTGACCTATAGTCTCCACATGTCCACGTAGAATTACTACAAGTCAATGCAAAAATGTTTCTATGGTAAAAGGTGCAAACCTCGAGTTAGTAAATGGCAATTATTTTTTGGTATTGATGTGAAAACATTTGCTCTAATAATGGCTTTGGGGTGTTACACAGCCAGTGGCAAGAGTAGTGCAATTAATTATATTAAAGCACCACTCCAGCATTTTGGGGTTGTTTTTTTAATCTAAGGTGTCTTCACCTTTTACCGGTGCTACTTCGGTCCATCTTGTGACAAAAACTTCTGAATGGCCGGAAGTCAGAAGTTGTGACAATGCAAGTCTATGCGAGCCAGAATGAGGCTCTCATAGACTTGCATTGAAGAGTGACCAATGGCACACTCCATGAAACACTGGAGCAGTCGGCAGGTTACAAACTGTCGGAGATTGACGAGATCAGTGGCGACAGAAGGTGAAAACGGTGGCAGGTGAGTATATGAGAAGGGTCAGGAATCTTAGATTTAAAGCCACACTCCACCGGTGTGGGAAAAAAAAGTGGTGCTTTAAAGATGTTGAATAAAGTTTCAATAATGTTTAACATTTTTTTTTTCTAATTTATATCATTAAATACAATTTCAATAATCATGGTCTTAAAAGCCCAAATAAATGTAATGAAATGATTGATACAACAGAACAGAAGAGGCAAATATATTTTCTATAAGCAATACGGCATCAGAAAGAGCAAATGGTGCGAGGTTTTATACGCAGAGTGATACAGACATTGCAGAACATTCTCTAGAGGAGAGGTTACTCAGAATACACTTTGATTTGCTTTGTGGCATGAAATGTTTCAATTACCGTCTCTGCCATCTACACTGCTCTGCAATGGAGGGTGAGTCAGAGGCATTCAGCACTCCGGCAGGGGGCCGCGGATCAGCAAGGCATAGCCAATGGTGGAGGGCAGAAGATAAACCAGTGTGATCCACAGCCAGCAAGTATTGGGACCATTACAGTCACGACAAGAAAATGAAAGGAGCAGGAAAGGGAATGAGAACATGTGTATTAGTAAGAAATGAACAGTGCACAGCAGAAGGTCACTGGGGGTAGGCACACAGTCTACACCCCCCCAGAATATACTAAAGAGATACATCAGAAAAACAGCACAGGGGATGCTTACTCCAGTTAAGGTTCTCCAAAAGAACTACAATGTCCAGCACAGACTGACAGCCATTGTTACATAATTAAAAAACACAATCTGATAGCTTAAAGCCCGCTTTACACACTACAATATATCTTACAATATGTCGGCGGGGTCACGTCGTAAGTGACGCACATCCGGCATCGTAAGGTACACTGTAGTGTGTAACAGCTACGTGCGATTGCGAATGAACGGTAAAACGTTCATCGCACGCACGTCGTTCATTCCTCATAAATTGAACGTCAGGTTGTTCATCGTACCCGGGGTAGCACACATCGCAGTGTGTGACACCCCGGGAACGATGAACAGATCTTACCTGCGTCCTGCGGCTCCCGGCCGGTAATGCGGAAGGAAGGAGGCGGGCGGGATGTTTACGTCCCGCTCAGCTCCGCCCCTCCGCTTCTATTGGCCGGCTGCCGCGTGACATCGATATGACGCCGAACGTTCCTCCCACTCAAGGACGTGGACGTTCGCCGCCCACATCGAGGTCGTATGGATGGGTAAGTACGTGTGACGGGGGTTAATAGTTTGTGCGGCACATTCAACAAATTGAACGTGCCGCACATACGATGGGGGCGTGTGCGATCGCATACGATATCGTATGTGAAATTGAAAGGTGTAAAGCAGGCTTAATTTTCAATTTCTAAAATTCATAAGTTTAAACCAGATAAGAAAAAAATAATGATGCAGAGACCCGGATTCCAGCGATATGTCACATGTGTAACTGGGCTGCCTACTGCAGGTCGGATAAAATCACTGATTTATTAGATTACTACTAGAGGACTAGTACATCTGCTGCCATGTAATCCTCCATTTTCAAGAGCTCTGTGTAACCATTCCCACACCACTGACAAGCAGCTTTCAGTGTACACTCTGCATAGGCAGACATCAGACAACCAGTGGTGTGGGTGGGGTTATACACAGCTCAGCATTCAGAGTAGGTTATCAAAATTGCAGCAAGTGGCCCAGTAAGCGACATTGCTGGAATCAGGGTCTCTGCCCCAACTTCATGAGGCTCTTGGATGGGTACAAATAACCTCGTGTAAAGATTCCCTTTAAAGGGAGCCTATAGAATAAACATACATTGCTGGCCTGGAGGTATGGGGTTAATCTGTGGCTGCCACATGCAGAGCACCACTGCTGGTACATATAGTTCAGTACAAGCTGCCAGTGTGGGAAGGTAGAGGTTACAACCGCTGTGCAATATGTACGTAGAAGCCGAATATACCCCTATGACTGAAAGCCGGAGGAAGAATAAAAAGAGAATTTTGTTTACTTACCGTAAATTCTTTTTCTTGTAGTTCCGACATGGGAGACCCAGACCATGGGTGTATAGCTAGCGCCTCCGGAGGACACACAAAGCACTACACTCAAACGTGTAGCTCCTTCCTCCGGGCTATATACACCCCCTGGATGACAATCTACCCAGTTCAGTGCAAAAGCTGAAGGAGGACATCCACCCATAAGTAGAGATAGAGTAAAACTCGGCAAAACCAGAACTCTGTCTACTAACAACAGCCGTGAAACACACGGAACAAAAAACTGCCAACAGGCAACAGGGAGGGAGCTGGGTCTCCCATGTCGGAACTACAAGAAAAAGAATTTACGGTAAGTAAACAAAATTCTCTTTTTCTTTATCGTTCCTTATGGGAGACCCAGACCATGGGACGTTCCAAAGCAGTCCATGGGTGGGAAAGAAACTAAACTGAGAAGTAGGCAAAACCTAACTTCACAAATGGGCGACAGCCGCCTGAAGGATGCATCTGCCCAAGCTCGCATCTGCCGAAGCATGAGCATGCACTTGGTAGTGCTTAGAAAAAGTGTGCAGACTGGACCAAGTGGCAGCCTGACACACCTGCTGAGCCGTAGCCTGGTGCCTGAAAGCCCAGGAGGCACCGACAGCTCTAGTCGAGTGCGCCTTAATCCCCAGCGGGGGAGGCACCTGAGAACACTGGTAGGCATCGGCGATAGCCGACCTAACCCAACGAGCCAGGGTCGGTTTAGATGCCGAGAGGCCCTTGCGCTGACCCGTGGTTAGCACAAAAAGTGAGGTGCTCCGCCGAAAAACGGCGGTGCGAGACACATAGATTCGGAGCGCCCGCACCAAATCCAAGGTGTGCAACGCCTTCTCAAAGCGATGCACAGGGGCCGGACAAAGAGAGGGCAATGAAATGTCCTGGTTAAGGTGGAAGGAAGACACCACCTTAGGGAGAAAGTCCGGAGTCGGACGCAGAACCACCTTGTCTTGGTGAAACACCAAAAAGGGGGATTCCGAAGAAAGCGCAGCCAAATCAGAAACTCTCCTGAGAGAAGTTATGGCTACTAGAAAAACAACTTTCTGTGAAAGTCTAGACAAAGGAACCTCCCTGAGAGGCTCAAAAGGGGATTTCTGTAAGGCCGTGAGGACCAGATTAAGGTCCCAGGGATCCAAGGGCCGTCGGTAAGGAGGGATGATGTGAGATGCGCCCTGCATGAAGGTGCGCACCTGAGCCAGTCGGGCGATACGCCGCTGGAACAATACCGACAAAGCCGACACCTGTCCCTTAAGGGAATTGAGGGACAGACCCAACTGTAGACCTGACTGTAGAAAAGACAGGATGGTCGGCAAGGAAAAAGGCCAAGGAGCATGGCCGGAAGAGCGACACCAGGATAGGAAAATTCTCCAAGTCCTGTGGTATATCTTAGCCGAGGAAGACTTCCGAGCTTGAGTCATGGTGGAGATGACCTCAGAGGGAATGCCTGAAGCCGTCAGGATCCAGGACTCAAGAGCCACGCCGTCAATCTGAGAGCCGCAGAATTCTGGCGGAAGAACGGACCTTGAGAGAGAAGGTCTGGGCGGTCCGGGAGATGCCACGGCACCTCTACGGACAGGCGGAGAAGGTCTGGGTACCAGGCTCGCCTGGGCCAGTCCGGAGCAATGCGTATGACTCGACGGCCCTCCATTTGGATCTTGCGCAAAACCCTGGGCAGGAGCGCTAGAGGGGGAAACACATAGGCCAAACTGAACTGAGACCAATCCTGAACCAGTGCGTCTGCTGCGAAGGCTTGAGGATCGTGTGAGCGAGCCACGTAAACCGGAACCTTGTTGTTGTGCCGGGAAGCCATTAGATCTACTTCCGGAGTGCCCCACTTGCGGCAGATTGATCTGAACACTGACGGATGCAGGGCCCACTCGCCGCCGTCCACGGTTTGACGGCTGAGATAATCGGCCTCCCAGTTTTCCACGCCTGGGATGTGGACTGCGGATATGGTGGACTTGGAGTCCTCCGTCCACTGGAGGATTCGTTGAACCTCCAACATCGCCAGACGGCTGTGAGTTCCGCCCTGGTGATTGATGTAGGCAACCGCTGTCGCGTTGTCCGACTGAACCCGAATGTGCTTGCCCGCCAATAGGTGGTGAAAGTCTAGGAGAGCTAGAAACACAGCTCTGATTTCCAGCACATTGATCGGGAGGGCTGATTCGGACGGAGTCCAAGTGCCCTGTGCTCGGTGATGGAGAAATACCGCTCCCCAGCCGGAGAGACTG
This sequence comes from Anomaloglossus baeobatrachus, assembly GCF_048569485.1. Taxonomy (NCBI): domain Eukaryota; kingdom Metazoa; phylum Chordata; class Amphibia; order Anura; family Aromobatidae; genus Anomaloglossus; species Anomaloglossus baeobatrachus. Next base: position 633,426,859 of record NC_134354.1, read on the forward strand.
GCATCCGTGGTGAGGATCACCCAGGATGGAGTCAGGAAGGAACGTCCCTGTGAAAGGGAGAGGGGCTGAAGCCACCACTGAAGGGAGTTCCTGGCCTGTGATGACAGAGCCACCAGCCTGTCCAAAGAAGAGATCCGCTTGTCCCAACAGCGGAGAATGTCCAGCTGCAAGGGACACAGATGGAACTGGGCAAAGGGAACCGCTTCCATGGACGCCACCATCTGACCCAGCACCTGCATGAGGTGTCTGATGGAATGACGGCGGTGCCTCAGCAGAGAGCGCACCGCCACACGAAGGGACTGCTGTTTGACTAAGGGCAACTTGACAAGTGCCGGCAGAGTCTCGAATTGCATCCCTAGGTACAAAAGTACCTGGGTCGGGGTCAGAGTCGACTTGGGGAGGTTGACAAGCCACCCGAACTGAATTAGCGTGGTGACAGTGAGAGAGACACTTCGCTGGCAGTCTACACTGGATGAGGCCTTGACTAGAAGGTCGTCCAGGTAAGGAATCGCTGCCAATCCCTGGAGGTGCAGGACCGCAACCACTGCTGCCATGACCTTGGTGAACACTCGAGGGGCCGTGGCTAAGCCAAAGGGAAGAGCCACGAACTGGAAATGTTCCTCTCCGATTGCAAAGCGTAGCCAGCGCTGGTGTGAGACCGCAATAGGCACATGCAGATAGGCATCTCTGATGTCGATGGATGCCAGAAAATCTCCCTGGGTCATTGAGGCAATGACCGATCTCAGAGATTCCATGCGAAAATGCCGCACCTGAACATGCTTGTTGAGAAGCTTGAGATCCAGGATGGGTCGGGAGGAACCGTCCTTTTTGGGGACTAGAAAGAGGTTTGAGTAGAAACCCCTGAACCGTTCCCGAGCGGGGACCGGAACAATTACACCGTTGGCCTGCAGGGATGCCACGGCCTGAGAGAAGGCGGCGGCTTTGGAGCAGGGGGGGGGGGTGGACAGAAAAAATCTGTTTGGCGGGCTGGAAGAAAAAGGTATCCTGTAGCCGTGGGTGATGATATCCCGCACCCACTGATCGGAGACGTGTTGCAACCACACGTCGCCAAAGTGGGAGAGCCTGCCACCGACCAAGGACTTTGCTGGCGCGGCCAGATAGTCACGAGGAGGCTGCCTTGGTGGCAGCGGCTCCTCCGGTCTTTTGAGGACGCGGCTTTGCGCGCCAGTTGGGTTTACGGTCCTTGGCTGCGGTAGTGGACGAGGCCGAGGGCTTAGAGGATGACCAGTTAGAGGAACGAAAGGAATGAAACCTCGATTGGTTCCTGCCCTGGGCAGGTTTCTTGGCTTTAGTTTGTGGCAAGGAAGTACTCTTCCCGCCAGTAGCTTCCTTAATTATGTCATCAAGCTGTTCCCCAAACAGCCGGGACCCAGTAAAAGGGAGACTCGCAAGGTACTTCTTAGAGGAAGCGTCCGCTTTCCACTCTCGAAGCCACAAGATCCTGCGGATCGCGAGGGAGTTAGCGGAGGCCACTGCCGTGTGGTGAGAAGCCTCCAGGATGGCAGACATGGCGTAGGATGCAAAAGCCGAAGCTTGAGAAGTTAAGGCATCCATCTCAGGAATAGAGTCCCTGGAGAGGGAATGAATCTCCGCTAGAGAGGCAGAGATAGCCTTAAGAGCCCACACTGCCGCAAAAGACGGGGAGAACGAGGCCCCTGCCGCCTCAAATACAGACTTGGCCAGAAGGTCAACCTGGCGGTCAGTGGGGTCCTTAAGAGAAGTGCCGTCAGCCACAGCAACGACTGTGCGGGCTGAGATTCTGGACACCGGAGGGTCTACCTTTGGGGACTGGGCCCAGTCCTTAACCACTTCCGGAGGAAAAGGGAAACGGTCATCTGAACTACGTTTCGGAAAACGTTTGTCAGGACAGGCCCTGGGCTTGTTAACAGTGGTCTGGAAGCTGGAGTGGTTAAAAAACATACTCCTAGGCTTCTTAGGAGAGGTAAACTGGTGTACCTCTACCAGAGAGGGTTGTTCCTCTGACTCATGTGGGTTGAGGTTCAGTACGGAGTTAATGGACGCAATCAAGTCACTAACATCCGCATCACCCTCAGACAAGTCAATGGGGTACATAGAGGCAGCGTCTGAGCCCACAGCAAACGAATCTTCCTCGCCCTGCACCTCGGCCTGTGAATCAGAGCCGTGGGACGAGGAAGGAGAAGGGTCCGTGCGTCTCCGTTTAGGGGGACGAGGTCCTAGGACATGCTCTGAGGGCTCTGCAGACGGAGCCGCAGAGACACCCTGAGAGGGAGGCTGATGCATAGACAGCAGCGTCCGGGACAGCTGCCCCATGGAATCGGCAAACGACTTGGAAAGAGCTTGTGAAAAGGATGCTACCCAAGCCGGGGGTTCCACCGTGGCCGGAGCAGCCGGAGGGACCCCTGAGGAGGCTCCAGGCTGAGACACAACCATATTAGCACAGGCATCACAATGTGGGTATGTGCTTGGCTCTGGCAGAATGAGCTTGCACGCAGTGCATATAGCATACATGTTTGCAGCCTTGCACCTAGTAACAGACATGCTGCTGTGGAGGAAGTTCTGCAGCCAAAACACACTCCTGTAGAAAGCCTGAGAGTGTAATAAAAGTCCACAACCAGAGGTTGTGGCTTACCAGCCCTGCTCTCTGTGTGTCCTCCGGATTTCACCGCTCCCCTTGAAGTGTCAGCCTTCCAAATAGTAGGCAGCAGCAGCATCCAGCGCTTCCCAGTGTAAGAAAACGCTGAGAAAATGGCGCTGGGAGAAGGAGGGGGGGCGTGTATAAGCCCAGGAGCGGGAAAAACAGAGGGCAGAGAGACACAGGGAGGTAGACAGGGGAGGGGACATCTCCCTAGAGAGGAGTGCCCTCCCCTCTGCTGGCCGGGCGGTGGGCGGCGCTGTATGTAAAACATGCAGAAGAAGCCAAAAACGAAACTAGGCCCAAACTGAAGCCGGGGCCTAGATTTTAAAGTGCGGCCGACGAGCAGGCACCGTCGGCGCGGTTCTCATGGGAAATTCCCAGAACCGGCCGAAATTAACAGTAACGCTAAAGCACATACTGTCCCCCTATAAAAGTACCCGGGACCCCTGAAAAAACGTCTCAATACTTAGCTTTGAGACGCAGGGCCATGTCCCTGAGTGGGGGTTAACGCTCCTTCCAGCAGGGACCAGACAGGGCTGCGGATGGAGACCGGTCTTCTGCAAGCAGAGAGGACCGTGATGGCTCCCACTTCAAACAGAGCCTCGACAGAGGATGCGAAGGAGCTCGGCATGTGAAGGCTCCAGCCTTATTGAAATCAACCTTAACAGCACCCCGCAGAGTGGAGCGTGAAGGGACATGCCGGGAGTCCAGACTGGACCCGCTTTTCTTCCAAATCTTTAAAAATGAAAAAAATATCAGGAAAAGAAAATGTGTGTGATCCTCCTGGAACACAAAGCGTTGAACTGGGTAGATTGTCATCCAGGGGGTGTATATAGCCCGGAGGGAGGAGCTACACGTTTGAGTGTAGTGCTTTGTGTGTCCTCCGGAGGGCGCTAGCTATACACCCATGGTCTGGGTCTCCCATAAGGAACGATAAAGAAAGTTAATTTCCTCCCGGCAGTGGGGCTCTCAGGGCAGCGGCTACGCAGCGTTAGAACACTATTACTCTGCAGAATATCCCCATATCTGCAGGTTAATAGCATTTTTATTACATGACCGGTTCCCTTTATTGGGACAATTACCATATTATGATCAGAAAAACTTACAAAGAAGTTTTATAAAACTTTTATTTCATAGCCGCTCAACAATTCTGTTGTTACCCAACAGAAACTACCGTATTTTTCGGACTATAAGATGCACTTTTTCCCCCAAATGTTGGGGGAAAGTGGGGGGTGCATCTTATAGTCTGAATGTAGGGCATGGCTGCAGGGAATGAGGGTGCTGCGGTGGAGCGGGTCATCGGGGGCACGAGCAGGCTGTAGCAGCGCCTACCGTCACCACGTGGGCCCGCTCATTCCATATGCATCCTCCCGCCCATCTCTCAGCACTTAAGCCGGCGCTGACAGGTGGGCGGGATGATGGGCGGGGGGTGCGCGCATACTAAATAGCCGGCCCGCATGATCACCCCTGGCAACTACAGCCTGGAGTGATCATGTGCGGCTGTATTCACTGCCCCCCAAGCACCATCATCAGCGCAGGGTGCAGTGAATCAGTATACTCACCGACAACGATCCCTACAGCACCGCGATCTCCTCCTGTCTGTGCCGGCCGCGGCTGTGTGAGTAGACTAGCATTGCTCACAGCGATGACGTGGCCGGTACAGACAGGAGAACATCGCAATGCTGTAGAGATCGTGGCCGGCTCCACACAGGTCAGCGGCGGCGCTGCTGGCACAGACAGGAGGACAAGCGATGCTGCAGGGAGCGAGGAAAGGTGAGTATAAACGATTATTTTTTTTGTGTGTGCCACAGGATGCAGGACATATAGCAGGATGGGGGTATATAGCAGGATGGGAGAATATAGCAGGATGATGGCATATACCAGGATGGGGGTACATCGCAGGATGCATCACCGTGATGTCCTCCTGTCTGTGGCGGCGCAGCTGTGTGGAGACTAGCGGTGCTCACAGCGATGACGTCATCGCTGTGCGCACTTGTCCACACACAGCCGCGCCGGAACAGATAGGAGGACATCGCGGTGCTGAAGGGATCGTGGCCGGCTCCACACCGCGCTGCCGGCACAGACAGGAGGAGGAGGGATGCTGCGTGGAGCAAGGAAAGGTGAGTATAAACGTTTATTTTTTTTTTTTTGTGTGCCACAGGATGCAGGACATATTGCAGGATGGGGGTATATGAGCAGGATGGATGTGGGTATATAGCAGGAAGGATGGGGGTATTACATGAGCAGGATGAGGGTATATAGCAGGATGGATGGGGGTATTACATGAGCAGGATGGGGGTATATAGCAGGATGGATGGGGGTATATAGCAGGATGGATGGGGGTATATAGCAGGATGGATGGGGGTATATAGCAGGATGGATGGGGGTATATAGCAGGATGGATGGGGGTATATAGCAGGATGGATGGGGGTATATAGCAGGATGGATGGGGTATTACATGAGCAGGATGGGGGTATATGAGCAGGATGGGGGTACCTCAGCACATCAGACTCTCCCCTACCATGGAAAGCTTCAAGAGGAACCTCAAGACCCACCTCTTTCAACAAGCCTACAACCTACAATAGCCCTCAGTCCAGTAGACCACTGCGCAACCAGCTCTGTCCTAACCTATTGTACCATCACATTCCCTGTAGACTGTGAGCCCTCACGGGCAGGGTCCTCTCTCCTCCTATATCAGTCTGTTTTGTACTGTTAATGATTGTTGTACGTATACCCTCTTTCACTTGTAAAGCGCCATGGAATAAATGGCGCTATAATAATTAATAATAATAAAAATAATAATATGAGCAGGATGGGGGTATATGAGCAGGATGGGGGTATATGAGCAGGATGGGAGCACATACCAGGAAGGGGGTATATGAGCAGGATGGGGGTATATGAGCAGGATGGGAGCACATACCAGGAAGGGGGTATATTGCAGGATGGGGGTATATAGCAGGATGCGGCCAGATGCCAGGATGGGGTATATAGCAGGACAGGATGCGGCCATATGCCAGGATGGGGTATATAGCATGATGCGGCCATATACCAGGATGGCAATATATAGCAGGATGGGGCTATACCAGGATGAGGGATATATACATACATACACACATTATATATATATATATATATATATATATATATATATATATATATATATATATATATATATATATATATATATATATATATATATATATATATATACATATATACATATATACACACATACATATATATGTGTATGTGTATATAATATATTATACATATACATATATATACATATATACACACACACACGGCAGGAAAATCATTACCAGGATAGGGTACCTTAGTAAAATACGGTGTATCTTTTACTTCATCATCTCATTTCTATTTAAACTTTCATATATATCATAGATGCAACTACAGAACTGCTGTATATGCAGGAACCTCAGTTAATTAAATAAAAAAAAAAAAAATCATCAGTATAGACCATTTCCTCGGATTCAAGTTTATGACATTTTAGTAAGAAAAGGTTACGGATAAGCTGAATTGACAGATATCAGGAGTAAGAATATCTTCAGAATTTTTACACTTCACACAACCTTTTAAGGCAAGTAGAAGAAAGAAGCAAAGCCAAGGGATAAAGTATAATGGGTGCAGAGGTCAGAGTGGCACCTGGAGCCTTGTGGAAAGATCGGTTCTAATATAGACTCGGAATAGTGGAGGATCTTTTTTGGAAATTTTGCATTGAGGTACACAAGCCTCGAGTGTTGCCACTGGGCAAAATTACAACCTCATCAAAGGATGAAGCGTTTTTTATGGGGTCATGCAGCTCAGTCTTTTATTGGATGTGACCAAGATATTTCAACAATTTTCTTGCAAACCCCAGCTGGATAGCTTAGGATTGTGGCCTCTCATACCCAAGGAATTTCAATTTTGCTTTGGGTTAGAGTAGATGCCTGCACATATATTGTGAGGAACATGGATGATCCTCTTGCCCTTTAGCGGGATTTCAGAGGTCCAGTTCTCTCAGTGGTCCCTGGCAGATATTGGTTACTTAGGACACCCACGACCAGCAACCCTTAGCTTCCACAACCAAACTACACAGTATAAGAGACCGTAATTGAGATTGATTTGTGAACTGAAAGGTTTGTTTTTCCGTGTCTGACTGCATTCATTATTTCTTCCCGTTTTTAGATTATATTATGCCCTATGACATTACCTGGGTTATTTTTCTGTACTCCTTCAGAAGGGAAAACCAGACCAATTTTTGGGGATCAGACCTTGAGAGTGTGGTCTGTGTGACATCAGTTTCTCTTGTACGTGAAGGGGAGGGGGGGGGTTTCTCTACTTTGTCACGCCGAAAGGGATTGGTTGGGAAAATGACCAGATGGGGGCCCGTGCCACTTACCCTAGAGCTAACGGGGTGCCCTGGGCTTACGCTCGATCCAGAATTACCCTTGAAGATAGAGACGTCTGAGCCCCCAGCCTCTCCCTACCACCCAAGGTGACAGACCGGGACCGAGATACCCAAAACCCCACGAACAAATAAAAGACAGACAGGGAGTACAACAGAAACACAAGTACAACTACAACCACAACCACAAGAGGTAGTAATGGCCGATACTATAACAGCTTTTAAAAAAGGGCTGGATGATTTCCTCAGTACAAAAAACATTGTTGGTTATAAATGACTTAGTGGGTACTTTCACACTTGCGTTCAGCGCAGTCTGTCACTATGGAGAATAGCGCAGTTCGTTAACGCACTGCGCTATTCTCCATAGACTTGTATGGATGACGCATTGTAACGCAAGTGTCAGCGTTGCATCCGCTGGACGACGCAGCGCCGTTATTTTGATGCTGCGCCGGGCGGACGGAACGCAGCATGTAACTTTTTTTGAGTAGCGCAATCCGTAGGATTTCAATGCGCCTGCTCTCTCTGGCTCCCTGCACCTGTAACCAATGTAAATATCGGATAACCAAGCAAAGTGCTTTGCCGATATTTACCCTCGCTACGTGTGCAGGGAGCCTGACACTTCCCCGCTTGGCTCCGCCGCCTCCCGCACTCCACTCTGCATGTATGTACACACACACACACACACACGTCCTCAGCGCCATGGCTCGCTCGGCTCCACCCACTCCGCCCCCCGCACACATTCTCGGCGGCCGAACGATCAGTTGAGCGCCCGGCCGCCAGCATGGGAGAGCGCTCAGCTGAGCGCCCGGCTGCCGGCTATTGAGAGCGATCAGCTGATCGTTCACAATAGTCTGCTGCCGGTAAAACTGTAAAGAAGAGAAAAAAAAAAAAAAAAAGAGCTTTCCGTTGTTTTGTACGATCCGTTGCATCAGTTGTGCCACTATATGCAACACATCCGTTGCATCCGTCACACAACGCAATGCTACGGAAGCCGTCCAACGCAAGTGTGAAGCTAGCCTTAGTGACCAAATGTAGAACTTGGTGGAGGAAGGTTGAACTAGATGGACCTAGGTCTTTTTTCAACCTAAGTAACTATGTAACTATGTAACCAACACCAGGGAACTACTAAAGGTGAACACGAACAACTAAGGAAAGAGGAAGCTTACAAAACAACAAGTAACTGCCACACAACCCAACACCAGCTCCCAGGACACGTCCTTCCACTTTCAGACCAAGTCTCAGTATGAATGCTGAATACCTGCAACCTCTATTGAAAGAAGAGGGCTTTTATCCAGGCCGGAAGTGATAATCAATGAGAACAGACTGTGGAGTCTACTGCTGCAACAAAGACGGACATTAACTCTACATATGCCAAAGGAAAAAGATGCATTTAAACAAAATTGTCATCCGGGTACACCCATAGGCTTGTTTTACCAATTTTGATCCTACCCTTTGATCAAAATCATATATGCCTCCACTATTTTCTGCTGCCCACAAGAACCGATCTACATGTGAGTGGCCCCATAGACTAACAGGTACAAGTGCTACCTGTAAAAATCACAGATAGCATTCATATGTCGGACACATGT
>NC_134354.1:633435690-633490690 GCF_048569485.1 Anomaloglossus baeobatrachus
AACTTTTCCATTATAATGTAGTGGGTTGGCCTCGAAATCGGGGAGTATTATTGTTGGGCTACTCATTTGAAGTATGGTCCATCCTTGGTTACAACAGTCTCTTCTGATTAACCGAACGTGTATTGGCAGATTGTCCTGAGTGAGTCTCTTCCGAGCCTCAGAAAACCAAACATCATCCTGTACAATGCCTGGCTGGAGTGACCTAACACAAGTCACAATTAGACTTGGAATTGGTGAAACCCCTTTTCTTTTTTTTAGCGTGATGGACAGTGCACTATGGGAGCATAGTGATAGACAGCATGGGATCACAGCTGCTGCTTTCTGTGAGATAAAACCTGTTTAAAAACAGGTAGTGAAAGGTTTTACCTCACAAAGAATCATCTATAATTCCATGCTGTAATGTCTTCATACTCTAACATCCTTGCCTGCCCATGAGCAGTGGTATGATCAGACCATGCCCCTGTACGGTCAGACACGGCCATTACACAGTACACAGCAGGGACACAGACATAACATTATCTCAGCACTGGAACATTTATTTTAACGCATCAAATTGTGGAACTTATTATTCTAAGATCTATTAATTAAAATGTACGGGGTTTCATTTCACGGGATGACTCCTTTAAATGTCATTGATAATACTGAGGATTCAGTCTGAGAAAACTTTACATACGCACATTATCCACACAATTCAATAAAACATTCTACAAAACCTGTTTATGTTGTTGGCTCACAAAATGCCTTGAATGTTCAGAGATTTTATTTTTCTAGAAGAAAAAAGAGCCCGAAACCTAGCAGGAAGCAAGTTAGGTCAAGCAGATGATAAAGACGCTGTCAGTTACACGCATTTCACATGAACGCTAGGTGTGCATGACGCTGACAAGACCGATCATACTGCACTGTAGGAACAGCATTAGTAGCGGTCATGTGGTACACAGCTGCCACCTTGTGGTCCAGGTTGGTAGCAGCACAATGGGACATTTTACAGATCCTTTGTAAAGCAGAATTGCTATATTTATCTCTCAAATCAGAACATTTGCCTTAATATGTAAGGATATACACATTTTTAAAAAGGCATTTTCCAATGTTACATCATTCAATATATCTATCAGGAGGTGATATTATTTGGAGTTCACATCTTGGGAAATTCCAGACCCTAATAAACATTTAAAAAGATACATTTGCATTTTCTATAGTTCTTTTCAACTTAAATTAATGCACGCCATGACAACCTAAAGGGAGTAAAAAAAAAAATGTTTATATTTCCCCAGGCTGTAAGGCAACTAAGAATAACATATCAATATTATGCTCCTGGCCGGCGATCATAGCTGGGCAGAAATGTTTCATGCAGCGCAATCCATGTACAGTGTCACACCTGATTGCCACAAGACACTAAAGTAAACCCATAGGAGACAGATTTGTCATGTGATTCTTTCTCGAGTAGCGCATAAGAAGTGACTGGTGGGGTGGACGTGTGAGTCGCTCCTTCCAATTTCTCTCACGCACAGGTTTCCCAATAATTTAGATAAGATAAGAGGGAAGAATGCCGCACCGCTCAGAGGGACTTGTAAATAGAATTTCAGTATTGTAATAGCTGGATCCAGACATCAATCAGGAATAGTACATTAGGACATCCACTGGGTTAGGTATCAAACATTTGGGGTCATTGGTTATTCCTCAGTATTAAAAGGAGGTTTTTTTTATCTTCCCATCTTCAGGGATGCACCATTCCCCTGCCCCCCCCTACTTGCTGGGAAGGCGATGCACTACTGAAAATTAACAGCTTTGAAAAGCGGAATTGTTGCACCACTTGTTCATACTATGCTCTCACCCTTACTCCTAGCAAAGACAGCTTTGCCTCTGCATCATCAGAGGAGCATAACGGCAGTGAAGCTGAACGGATCCAGGAAAGCCATCAGCTTCAGAGCGGAGCTTAAGGCTATATGCGCACATTGGTGTTTTGTCATGCATTTTAAACTGCAGCATAAACGCATGCGTTGTGCTTCCTCAGCAAAGTCTATGAGAATTATGCAAAATCCATGCACACTTTGCTTTTTAAACACAGCGTTTTAAGGCCCTGTGCGCACTTGCCGGTTTTTTGCCCGCGGATTTCCTGCGGTTTTGCTGCATGTTTCACGGCATGATATATCCATAACATCTCTGCAGTGAATCACCAGCCAAACCTATGGGGAAAAAAAATGCTGTGCGCACTATGCAGATTTTGACAGCTACATGTTTTGCTGTGGGATTCCCGCAGCAAAAACAATTGCATGTCAATTCTTTTCCGCAGGTCCCTGCGGGGCATTTCACTCCATTGACTGCAATGTAATCGTGAAATCCCACAGGGAATAACGCAGGCAGCAAATTCTGTGCGGTTCATTGCGTTTTCCTGCGTTATTCCCGGCGGTATTTCGCGGTTTCGTGACATAATGTTCATCACTGCCTGCAGTTTGCAGGGAAGTGATGTCATTATGACAGGAAGAGGAAGCGGAGCAGAGAGTAAACACACACATCACAGACACAGAACACACAGATCACACTCACACACAGACATATAGAATACACATACAAATCAAACGGACATATAGCAAAAAAAAAAACACGTGGGCTCGCCATATTTTTACCTTCCAGCCGAGGTAAACACACAGCGGCAGCCCGGTATTCTCAGGCTGGGGAGGGCGAGGGCCAATGGTTAATGCACCCCCTTCAGCAGCAGAGAATATCAGCCCGCGCTGCCCGGGACTGTCGCATCCATTATGCGGGGAGTCCCGGAGTGTCCCCGGCTCTTCCTGTTGCCATGATGCGGTGGCAATCAGGGTAATATAAGGAGTTAATGGCGGCGGATCGCCGCCACTAAGTCCAAGCTTGATTCATGTTAGCGCTATGTGGCAGCTGACATGATCAACCCGTAAGTAAAGTGAAAAACACACACCGAAAAATCCTTTATTTTAAATAAAAACACAAAAAAGCCCCCGTTTCACCCCTTTATTAACCCCTCCCAAACACACAGCTCCGGCGTATTCCACGTCCTGCGATGCTTGCATCCAGCCGCGACTAACACTGTACAGAATGCAGCCTCGCAACGAGACAGCAGAGGTAATTACAGGTCATTTCCCACGGTCGGTGATGTGAACACCACATTACCGCTCGGGGAAAAATGCAGCGTGTGCTCACAGGTACTCTACCCCTCCCATCTATTCTTCTGTCTAGCTCTTTATCTATCTACTATCTATCTCAGAAGGAAATTACTTTTTTTTTTCTTTTCAGTGTGCTTTATTGCATTGAATGCATTAAAACACATGTTACCAACCCGCACGCGGCAATAACACGAACAATACCGCGGTAAAACCGAGCAAACCGCATGCGATTTCGGGTGCTGTTTGCCACGGTTTTTTACCGCGGGTGCGGTAATCTTTTCAGACCCTGCGGAATTTTCTTAAAAAAAATTCCATTTTCCAGTGCGCACAGGGACTAATTGTAAAAAAATTTACAAAATCTCTGCGTTTAAAAAGCAGCATGTCAATTTTTTTTTGTCCGTTTGGCAGCATTCTACACCCATTGAAATCACTGACTTGTAGAAAAAAACGCTACCAAAATGCTAGTTTGCACTGCATTTTTGTGCGATCCGCATGTTTATTTGACATAAACGCAAGTCTTTCGGTCTCTCTCTGTGTCCGATGTCGGTCTCTCCTCCCCCCTCTCTTTGCTACTCATCGATCCCGATGATTGGTTGCTGTCAGACACGCTGAGTGACAGCTATCTCACTGCAACCAATCACAGCCGCCAGTGGGCGTGTCTATATTGTGCATGTAAAAAAAAAAACAAAAAAAAAAAAACACAACTTTAAGGTCCCCCCCAATTTTGATACCAGCCAGGGTAAAGCCACACGGCTGAAAGCTGGTATTCTCAGATTGGGAGCCCCACGTTATGGGGAGCCCACCACCCTAACAATATCAGCCAGCAGCCACCCAGAATAGCAGCATCCATTAGATGCGACAGTCCAGGACTCTACCCGGCTCATCCCGAATTGCCCTGGTGCAGTGGCAATCGGGGTAATAAGGAGTTAATTGCAGCAGCCCATAGCTGCCACTAAGTCCCTAGGTTAATCATGGCAGGAGTCTCGCCGAGATACCTTCCATGATTAACCTGTAAGGAAATAAAACACACACACACACACACACACCACAACACACACACACACACACTCTAAAAAATCCTTTATTTGGAGTAAAAGACAGAAAAACACCCTCTTTCACCACTTTATTAATCCCCAAATACACCTCCAGGTCCGACGTAATCCACATGAGGTCCCACGACGCTTTCAGCTCTGCTACATGCAGCTGACAGCGAGCGGCCACAGAACGCAAAGAGAGGAGAGAGGCAAGAGAGAGAGAGAGGCAAAGAGAGAGAGAGAGAGCAAAGAGAGAGAGAGAGAGGCAAAGAGAGAGAGAAGAGAGGAGCAAGAGAGAGAGAAAGAGAGAGAGAAAGAGAAGAGAGAGAAGAGAAGAGAGAGAAGAGAAGAGAGAGAGAGAAAGAGAGAGAGAAAGAGAGAGAGAAGAGAGAGAGAGAAGAGAGAAAGAAAGAGAGAAAGAAAGTGAGAGAAAGAAAGAGAGAGAAGAAAGAAGAAAGGATGAGAGAAAGAAAGAGAGAGAAAGAAAGAGAGAGGAAAGAAAGAGAGAGAAAGAAAGAGAGAGAAAGAAAGAGAGAGAAGAAAGAGAGAGAAGAAAGAAGAGAGAAGAGAAAAGAGAGAGAAAGAAAGAGAGAGAAAGAAAGAGAGAGAAAGAAAGAGAGAGAAAGAAAGAGAGAGAAAGAGAGAGAAGAGAGAGAGAGAAAGAGAGAGAAAGAGAGAGAGAAGAGAAAGAGAGAGAAAGAGAGAGAGAAAGAGAGAGAGAAAGAGAGAGAAAGAGAGAGAGAAAGAGAGAGAGAAAGAGAGAGAGAGAGGGGGGCCCGATGTCAGTGAACTCGGGGTGAAGCTCTGACGTTACTGCTGTGGACTCCTGTGTCCTGGAATTAACCTCGGAGGTTCATCTGAGTTCATTAGAGCACACAGAGACAAAGCCGCAGGATGACAATGAAGTCGGGTGAAGGTTATCAGAGTTCATTCTCATTGCCCGCCTCTGTCTGTGTCTGCTGTCAGCAGGCATATAGCAGAGCTGAATTGCCGGGGGAACTGCATGCAAAATGCATCCAAAATACATGCGTTTTGGATGCATTCTTTTTGTCAAAACGCAGCATCAAGTCTGCCAGAGGGTGCATTTATTTTTGCACTGGTCAGGACGCAACGTGCGCATGAGCCCTAAAGGCTCTAAATCAAAAGAGTTTGCAAGCACTGCGCTTCTTGCCTAGGAGACAGAACATCTCCAAAATACTGCTTTGGTGGCCGCTTACAAAGGCAGCGAGCAGTACATAAGAATAAGCGCAGAGAGAATTTTTAAGAAGAGCTAAATTGTAAGGTTGCCTTTTTTTATAAGCACTTTACAGTTTTAGCCATTTAAGATTTAACAACCCCCTTTAACCCCTTCAGCCCCCAGCCTGTTTTCACCTTAAAGACCCGGCCATTTTTTTGCAATTTTGACCAGTGTCACTTTGACGGGTTATAACTCTGGAACACTTCAACGGATCCTGGCGATTCTGAGATTGTTTTTTCGTGACATATTGTACTTCATGTCAGTGGTAAATTTAGGCCGATATGTTTTGCGTTAATTTAAGAAAATTTCGGAAATTTGGCGAACATTTTGAAAATTTCGCAATTTTCAAAATTTGAAATTTTATGCCCATAAATCTGAGAGATATGTCACACAAAATAGTTACTAAATAACATTTCCCACTTGTCTGCTTTACACCAGCGCCATTTTTGAAAAAAAAAAAAATTCCGTTAGGAAGTTAGAAGGGTTCAAAGTTCATCAGCAATTTCTCATTTTTCCAACAAAATTTACATAAAAAAAATTTTTAGGTACCACATCACATTTGGAGTGATTTGAGAAACCTAGGCGACAGAAAATACCCAAAAGTGACCCCATTCTAAAATCTGCACCCCTCACTCTGCTCAAAACCACATCCAAGAAGTTTATTAACCCTTTAGGAGCTTCACAGCAACCAAAGCAATGTAGATGAAAAAATGAAAATTTTACTTTAACACAAAAATGTTACTTTAGCCATAAAAATTAGTATTTTTACAAGGGTATCAGGAAAAATGCATCATAAAATATATTGTGCATTTTCTCCTGAGTACGCAGATACCTCATATGTGGTGGAAATCAAATGTTTGGGCACACGGCAGGACTCGGAAGGCAAGGAGCGCCATTTGAATTTTTGAGTGCAAAATTAGCTGCCCTCATTAGCGGACGCCATGTCGGGTTTGAAGACTCCCTGAGGTGCCTAAACAATGGAGCTCCCCCACAAGTGACCCTATTTTGGAAACTAGACCCCTCAAATATTTTTTCTAGATGTTTGCTGTGCACTTTGAACCCCTGGGGGCTTCACAGAAATTTATAACGTTGAGCCGTGAAAAGAAAAAATATTTTTTTTACCACAAAACTGTTGCTTCAACCAGGTAGCTTTTTTTATCACAACGGTATCAGGAAAAAATGCACCATTAAATGTATTGTGCATTTTCTCCTAAGTACGCAGATACCCCATATGTGGTGGAAATCAAATGTTTGGGCACACAGCAGGACTCGGAAGGCAAGGAGCGCCATTTCACAGCAAAATTGGTTGGAATTATTAGCGGACGCCATGTTGCGTTTGGAGACCCCCCTGAAGTGCCTAAACAATGGAGCTCCCCCACATGTGATCCCATTTTGGAAACTAGACCCCTCATGGAATTTATCTAGCTATTTAGTGAGCACTTTGAACCCCTGGAGGCTTCACAAACGTTTGTAATGTTCAGCCGTGAAAATATTTTATTATTTTTTTTACCACAAAATTGTTTTTTCAAACAGGTAGCTTTTTTTCACAAGGGTATCAGGAAAAAAATGCACCATAAAATGTATTGTGCAATTTCTCCTGAGTACACAGGTACCTCATATGTGGTGGAAATCAATTGTTTGGGCGTACGGCGGGGCTCAGAAGAGAAGGAGCGCCATTTCACAGTAAAATTGATTGGAATTATTAGCAGACGCCATGTTGCATTTGGAGACCCCCTGAGGTGCCTAAACAATGGAGCTCCCCCACATGTGATCCCATTTTGGAAACTAGACCCCCCCATACAAAAAAATTAGTTTGGCAAAATAAAAAATACAGACATCAGTAAAAAAAAAAAAAAAAAAAAAAAAAAATGAATAAAAAAAAAAAATATGAGCGCCTGCCACTAAGACCAGTGCCAAACGTGAGAGCGATGCACGAGTCTCGCATCGCATCATCCACTGCAGTCTGGAAGTGAGCAACTGCGCTGGATAATGCGATGCGAGAGGGCGGGGCGGAGATGAGAAAGGGCACAGCGGATGGAAGATGGAAAATGGCGCAGCGGATGGAGGAGCGGCAGAGGATGGGAAAGGGCGCAGCGGATGGATGATGGGAAATGGCGCAGCGGATGGATGATGGGAAATGGCGCAGCGGATGGAGGAGCGGCAGAGGATGGGGGGGGGGGAAGGTGAGATGGGGATACCTACCTTACAGGATGGATCTAGGCAGCAGGATCACAGCAGACAGAAGAGGCAGCAGATGAAGGAGGCAACAGATTGAGGAGGGTGAGAGGGGGCGGTAGATGAAGAGGATGGGAGAGAGCAGGCAGCAGATCGGGGAGGGGGGCAGAGTCTGATGGGAGAGAGAGATGACACATGGAGGAGGGTGGCCCCAAGAACATGGAGGGGGGAGGGTGGCTTGCAGCATATGTGGGGGGGGAGGGTGGCTTGCAGCACATGTGAGGGGAGGGTGGCTTGCAGCACTGGAAGCCACCCTCCCCCCACATGTGGAGCACTGCAAGCCACCCTCCCCCCACATGTGGAGCACTGCAAGCCACCCTCCCCCCACATGTGGAGCACTGCAAACCACCCTCCCCCCACATGTGGAGCACTGCAAGCCACCCTCCCCCCACATGTGGAGCACTGCAAGCCACCCTCCCCCCACATGTGGAGCACTGCAAGCCACCCTCCCCCCACATGTGGAGCACTGCAAGCCACCCTCCCCCCACATGTGGGGGGAGGGTGGCTTGCAGCACATGGAGGGATAGGAGGTGTAGTGGCGATGAAGGAGGCGGTGGCCGATTCGGGGGCAGCAGCGGCTGAAAGGTGGGTGCGACGGCGGCGGGGATAGTGGCGAGCGTGGCGGCGGGGACAGCGGTGGATCGGGAGCGGCGGCGGGGACAGTGGCGAGCGTGGCGGCGGGGACAGCGGTGGATCGAGCGTGGCAGCGTGGCGGCGGGGACAGCGGTGAATCGGGAGCAGCGGCGGGGACAGCGGCGAGCGTGGCGGCGGGGACAGCGGTGGATCGAGCGTGGCGGTGGGGACAGCGGTGGATCGGGAGCGGCGGTGGGGACAGCGGTGGATCGGGAGCGGCGGTGGGGACAGCGGCGAGCTTGGCAACGGGGACAGCGGTGGATCGAGCGTGGCAGTGTGGCGGCGGGGACAGCGGTGGATCGGGAGCGGCGGCGGAGACAGTGGCGAGCGTGGCGGCGTGGACAGCGGTAAAATCGAGCGTGGCGGGGACAGCGGTGGATCGGGAGCAGCGGCGGGGCTGGCGGGGCGATCGGAGACAGGGGCGAGCGGCGGGGACAGGGGCGGGCGATCGGGGACAGGGGCGAGCAGCGGGGGCAGCAACTTACCGATGGGCACCCGCAGAGCTTCGGCTTCCAGGGACGGTCACGGGCCCCAGATCCACATGGATTGGAGAGACCGGTCACAAGACCGGTCTCTCCAATCAGAGCTGGGGGCGGGTGAAGCACCGATCACCCAGCTCCAGCCAATGGCCAGTGCTACAATAGGAAGGATAACCCCGGCACACTACCACTCCCAAAAACATGCAATAATCCAGTAATAAGTATGCAAAAGTCTTTTTATTGATCAGGTTTGTTCAATATTTATCACGTGCATGTGCTTGGTCCAAAAATTTAGACGTTTCGGCCAGAGGCCTTCGTCAGCATGGACTTTTATCACGTAATTATATGGCAAAAGGAAAAACACTAGGCTCTTGAGCCGCATTAAGATAATGTGGAGAGTCTCTCAAATGACATACACTGTAAATAAATAGGTACTATCAGGTGATAAATGTGCACTGCATCAGGGGCGATGTAGCAGGTACTAGGACTTCATGCAATAATAGAAAGCAGAGAGGGGGAAGGGTTCCAGGACCTATATAGGAAAAGAATGAGCAATCAGACTGTTGATACTTATAGCCCCCTAGGGGAACTAGTAAAATAAACAAAACAAACTTTTTCCAGTACACTATATGGGAAAACTCATGGTTTCATTTAAAAGTACAACTTATTCTACAAAAATCAAGCCCTCACATGACTATTGACGGAAAAATAAAAAAGTTACAGCTCTCAGAAGAAGGGTGGCGAAAAAAAACCGGAAAGCACAAAAATCGGCCGGTCATGAAGGGGATAAAACACAGAATTCAGCAATGTGTCACATGCTACCTCTTATGCTGTTTACTTACACTGGGTGTTTTATCACTAGGACATTAGGCTGTGTTCACACAGGGCATCTTTTGCTGTGCTTTTGGTGCGTTTTTGAGATCACAAAGATGCACCTAAATGCAGCATTTCCTTCCCCAGCAAAGTCAATGGGATTTCTATTTTGCGGTCCACACTGGGCATCTTTTTTTGGCTGCATTTTGGCTGTGTTTTTCAAAATGCAGCATGTCAATTCTTTTTGCGCTTTTACCGCATTTTTGAGCCCTTCCAGTCAATAGATTAGACTTAAAAAACACATTGGGCAAAACGCAGTAAAAACACGATAAAAATGCGGAAAAACCCTATATTCCATTGACAGATGGCAGACCTTAGTAGGAACTTTTTTTTTGTGAGGATTGAGTTTAAGCTTTTATTGGGAACATTTTACATCCAATTTTGGACCACATATATCCCATGCTCCACACAAAACTTTTACATTATGATTTCCATCTAAATCGCAGAATGATATGAATCAGATGAAACCCACAATGGATTTATTCACTAAAATGAGGCAGCATTACTAATCTGGACCAAGTCTGGCCTCTGTTCAGCGGTGTGGTCGACCACGCTTTTATAAATGCTTAAAAAGACTAACACCGCCAGATCATGGCCAGAGAGAATCACATATTTCAAGATGTACACAGAAGCCCTGGTGTAAGTGCTCAATGTAGATCGTAGGATCAATGGGAGCCGAACCTTACTGTGATCTTTGTGAGGCAGAATAACAAATCAATAGTAGGTCAAGAGTTGATTTTAATTTTTTGCGCTGTTCCTCGTGCATTATAAGTGATTAGACAACTTTATTTTTCAGGTCATTGCAATTACAGCAACACCGGAT
Organism: Anomaloglossus baeobatrachus; assembly: GCF_048569485.1. NCBI lineage: Eukaryota > Metazoa > Chordata > Amphibia > Anura > Aromobatidae > Anomaloglossus > Anomaloglossus baeobatrachus. Next base: position 633,446,142 of record NC_134354.1, read on the forward strand.
TTATATAATTTTATTTTTTTTATGTTTTGTCACTTTCACACAATTTTTTTTTAGAAAAAAAATTGTTTTTGCATTGCAATATTCTGAGTGCTATAGATTTTTTATTTTTTTGCCTGCAGTTAAGTGAGAGCTTGTTTTTTTGGGGGAGGAGTTCACGTTTTTTATTGGTACAATTTTAGGCACAACATTTGTCGATTGTTTTCCCATTCACATTTTTGTGAGGCATAAGAAAAAAAAATTTGGCAATTCAGGAACTTTTTTTGTTGTTTTTAGGCCACTCACTATGTGGTAAAATTGCTAGAAACAACAATTCTTCGGATCAGTACAATTACAGAGATACCTCACTTTTTTTTTTTATTTTTCTGTTTATTTTGTTTTATACATAAATATACGTATTTATTGTACAATTTTATTTTTTTTTTTATTTGGAGATTTTTTTTTTTATATTTATGTATATAATTTTTTCCCCCCACATTGGCAAGACTCCTTTTAGAGCATGCTGTTAATAAGGTCTAACAGGCCACTGTAGCTGGCAAACTCGAAGGCCATTATTTCATCTCGGGTTGCCATGGCGGCTATCAGCAGCCATCGAATCTGTCGCAGGGTGGCACTCAGGTGGGAGAGGGAATACACTCCCTCTCCTAGCTTCCTAAATGATGCGACCACTATTGATCGTGGAAATTAGGCGGTTAAACAGCCAGTGGTGTGGGTACTGGTCCTGGTTGTGATCGCCGGAGGCCAGCTATCACTTACACTGAGCTTCTAGCAATGATCGTACGGGTACAGACTACATGTACATGTGACTGTAGGATCGCCATGACGTACCTATACGTCATAGGATGGGAACCACTTCCAAAACACATCATATAGAGTAGGTACGTCAAAAAAGGTAGTGAAAGGGTTGAAAATCCTTTCAGTTTTTAAGAACTGAAGGATTTTTAACTCTTATTTACTGCTCATTGTCTGGGTTAACATCCACCTCTGCATTATATCAGTGGTGACCGGTCTCTTAGGAAAGAAGCGCAGAGGGTACACTTTATTTCCTATAGAGTTTGCAAGCGCTGCTCTGAAGCTAGCCACAACCAGCTTCAGTGTCCTTGTGCTTCTCCAATACTGCAGGGGCAAAGCTGCCTCTCTGCTTACAGAATCGGAGAGAACACAATTTGGAGTAGCTGTGCAACGATGCTGATGGTTCTAATTGTTGATCAACAAGGAGCGCACTGCCCCCGGTATTAGGGACCTGGAAGCCAGAGGAGCGCTCATGATTGAGAACATGAGACAAACCCTTTAAAAAGGGCTTGTACAGGACAACTATTTATTTAGCAAGAAATCAAAGGGGTAGAATCTTAAGGCCTCATTCACACGGTATTTTTGGGCATTATTTCGTCAGTGTTTGTATGACAAAACCAAAAAGGTGGAACTTAAAGGGAACCTGTCAGGTCCCTTATGCGTGATGTGTGGCCTAGTAACCCCTTCCTACCCTACCCATCCCTGAGTTGTAATAGTGTGTAATATTAACATATATGTTTTATTACTTATTTTGTTCCGTATGTAAAATGAGCAGAGGCTCAAGCCCCGAGCGTCACATCGCCCTGTGGGCGTTTTCACGTTTACATGAGCGACATCCCTGTTGCTCCTTAAGATCCTGCACGTGCGTACTTATCATTCCCGCAGCCTTCTTATCCGAGTGCTCGCTTCCCGACTTCAGACGCGCACTGCGCATGCTCAGAAGACTCCTGTGGTTCCGGTCATGCGCTGTCACGGCTGTTTACTTGCCGCGCTCTCCATGGTATCACGCCCACACGGCGATGCGACGCCCAGGGGACTAGAGCCTCTGATCATTTACATAACGAACACAAGTAATAAAACATTTTTATACATTCATATTACACATTATTACAACACAGGGATGCTTCTAGGTTAGAACAAATAAGGGACTTGACAGGTTCCCTTTAAAGTGAAAAACTATAATTGAAAGATTGGCACCTGAGTTGTGTTGTGTAGTCACTCCTGGTTTTGGCATACAAACACTGATGAAATACTGATCAGCACCACTGAGTAGTGAATGAGGCCTCACAGTGATGTTGTGTACTCACTGATAGGCTATGTGCCCTCGGGACTTTGTACATGCGGATATATCCGCAGGTATGTCCGCAGGTTTCCCGCAGCTGCTCGCCGGAATCCGCAGCTATTTTTAGCTGCGGTAGTACAGCGAAATATCTGCGGTAAACCTGCGGACATTCCTGCGGATTACCTGCAGAAGTCCCAGCCTCTATCTCCATAGTGGAGAGCCAATATTTCCGCAGTAAATTTCGCAGAAATAATTGACATGCAATTACGTGCGGCTGCGGGACATCCGCAACATATTCCCCAGCCGCACGTATCCACAGCATGGACACAGCACTCCCCATGTCCCATAGGATAAAATGGGGAGTGTCTGTACATGCTGAAACATGCGTATTTATCTGGAAAATCCAGGAAAAAAACGTGGATTTTCCACCTCCAGTGGGCACACAGCTTTAGGATTCTGCTGCTTTTACACTCCAGGCGCTCGTCACACGCAGACAGTTTTTAGTATCATGGTCTCAATTGAGATGTGCAGAAGTAAAAGTTGTCGGCAAATGTGTGAATCACTTAACAATATTGCAATATACAATATATATTACTTGGATTATGTATGTAATAGTCCCTGCTAAATAATAAGTCACGGACAGCCCCTTTATGTCGTAACCCTGCTACATAGTCAGTGCCCCGTGAATGGTCTGTGATATGGCATTCCACTCACAGAGCGCATTTTCTTATCAATTTTAATAAAACCTAACACATTTCTGCACATCTTTGATTAAAAACAAGTTAACATTTAAAAAGGCAATGAGCGCAGACCTATGGGGAATACGCTAAGATGTTTGTCGTGATGTGATTCACAACTCTCGCAGATTTCTGGAAATAAATGTGAGGTATCTGTTCTCCAGGGCACGTTAATATTGGCTGCTAAACATCTGACAGTGTAATAAATCTCCGCAGGCAGATTCTAAAGAGAGATGAAGAGATGAAATACGGGCCGTGCTCTGGGGAAGCGCCACACACACTTCAAGGCACACATAGTATAGAGATGCTTAGAATCTGAGACACACAAAGCAACATGTCCATTAGTAAATGCCAGAATACAGAGGACTCGCCATGATCAGGCGCCATTCTACATGAAGAAGGGGGAAAAGCCGCTACAGAAACACACACACTCAACATTCTGGCAAATAAAAAACGCTCTCCTAAATTTTCATGACTTCTGGCCGCTTTTTTCTTTTTGCACAGGTGCATTAGAGAGGTTGCACTTATGTTTTTATTGATCGTGGGTACAGACATCCAATACGCGAAAGACAGCTGTTACTGTCGCCTGACAGAAGTTCTCAGATGCTGAAGGAACCCCACAACACTTAAAAGTATAGTGACAACAACCGAGTACTGTGGATCCACCTCTCATTCATTAATATAGGGGGTGGATCTGCAGTACCCGGCCACGGATACTATGGAAATCACCGAGTTGCAGTGCTCCAGCAGCATCCAAGAACTTCCTCTCCTAAAATGATCGTGGGTACCCCTAGCCACAGTACACATCGGGTTAATTACCCGATGTGTACTCCATCTACGTGTGCAGGGAGCAAGAGCCGGCACTGACAGCTGAGAGCGGGGGACGCTGGTAACTAAGGTAAATATCTGGTAACCAAGGTAAGGGCTTCTTGGTTACCCGATGTTTACCATGGTTACCAGCGTCCGCAGAAGCCGGCTCCCTGCTCACTGCACATTCAGTTGTCGCTCTGTCGCTGTCACACACAGCGATGTGTGCTTCACAGCGGGAGAGCAACAACTAAAAAATGGTCCAGGACATTCAGCAACAACCAACGACCTCACAGCAGGGGCCAGGTTGTTGCTGGATGTCACACACAGCACCATCGCTAGCAAGTTGTGCCTCAGCAGCGATGTTGCTAGCGATGTTGCTTAGCGTAACGGTACCTTTAGAATCGTAGTAATGAACACCCTCTTTATAACTTAATGTCAGCCCACCAAGCCTTTTGAGGAGACTGAAATGCCATGCCTAGTGTAAAAGCCATAGCACTCTGCTGCTTTGCGGAACCTTGAGCAGGTTCAGAGGAGGCTTGAATGAGAATTCATGATCTGGAGACTCCCCATATGCATATTTACACAACCTCTCCATAAAGATGTAATAAAAAAGGGTCTAAAGTCGTAGAGGGGGTCCAGAGAATAGTCCAGTCAATAACACATACAGTAATTTAAGAAAAACAGCCCTCAGCTGCACAATAGCTTCCATCCTGCTGAATATGAGCTAAGTTTTTCATCTACAAGGATGAGGCATCGAGAAACTTATGAGGGTGACTTCACCTTCTCTGAGCGAGAAATTGGTGATGATTGCTCTCTGCAGCATGCACATTCCCTATAGCTTATAAGTCTTATAACTCTACAAGAACGCGGGAACTCACTTGAAATGACCTTTCCATGGTAATTGCAAAGTAATATTCTCTCCTGGGATATCTGCGCTCACAGATGAACACATGGTTACATATCCTGCCCTTCTCTCCTGTCTGTTTCGTAAACAGCAACTTCCCAATCATCTGTGAGGAAATAGCTTTGGCTTCTTCTGGACTAAAATGAAAGAATAGAAAATGAAGTATCAGGGTAAATAAGGAAAACAGGCATGTATTTTATGTTCTAGCACCCTGCCGTGCTCTGCAATGCCCCCGCTCAGATGGAGAAATAAATGACCATTATGGGACGCACTCCCAGCATGGTCACCTCTAGAAATTCTGCATCTATCACATTTTCAACCTGTGTACGGATACACATGAGAGCAGACTCGTTGGAAATTCAATCACTGCAATGGAATGATTGGAAAAAGCTCATTTTCACAGATATGTATTACCATGCATGACTTGGAGAAGACTCAATAAACGCCTCTAATTCTCAGCAAGCTAAACTAGAAATTCACGATGTGCACAGGATTCTGATAAATCACCTTTATCATCATTTTATATTCAGAATGAAAGTATGGGAAATGGAAAACATGGCTGCTTTCTTCCAGAAACAAAAACACTCGTCAAGGCTTCTGCCCTGGTATTATAGCATAGTTCAATTGAAGTTAAATGGAGCCAGACAGCTTGTAATGCTATGCAATCTATAGGCAGTATAGAAGGAGTATAGGCAGAAGGAGCTCAGCAGCATGAAATGCTATGCTATCTATAGGCAGTATAGAAGGAGTATAGGCAGAAGGAGCCCCGCAGCTTGTAATGCTATGCAATCTATAGGCAGTAAAGAAGGAGTATAGGCAGAAAGAGCCCAGCAGTTTGTAATGCTGTGCCATCTATAGGCAGTATAAAATGAGTATAAGCAGAAGAAGCCCAGCAGCTTGTAAGGCTATGCAATCTATAGGCAGTATAGAAGGAGTATAGGCAGAAGGAGCCCAGCAGCTTGTAATGCTATGCAATCTCGTATAGGCAGTATAAAAGGAGTATAGGCAGGAGCCCAGCAGTTTGTAATGCTGTGCAATCTATAGGCAGTATAAAATGAGTATAGGCAGAAGGAGCCCAGCAGCTTGTAATGCTATGCAATCTATAGGCAGTATAGAAGGAGTATAGGCAGAAGGAGCCCAGCAGCTTGTAAGGCTATGCAATCTATAGGCAGTATAGAAGGAGTATAGGCAGAAGGAGCCCAGCAGCTTGTAAGGCTATGCTATCTATAGGCAGTATAGAAGGAGTATAGGCAGAAGGAGCCCCGCAGCTTGTAATGCTATACAATCTATAGGCAGTAAAGAATGAGTATAGGCAGGAGACAAGCAGACAGCAATACTGTGCAATCTATAGGCAGTATAGAAGGGGTAAAGGTAGAAGAAGCCAAGCAGATAGTAATGCATTGCAATGAACAGGTAGTAAAGAGGGAGTATAAGCGCAGCATAGAAGGTGAATATGCAGTATACAAGGAGTATAGAAGTATAGGCAGAAGCTGAGCAGTTTGTAATGCTGCGCAATCTATAGGCAGCATTTCTCTTCTTAATTTAAAAATGTAAAGAGATCTAAATGTTTTTTTATTATACACACTGTGTGTGTGTGTGTGTGTGTGTGTGTGTGTGTGTGTGTGTGTGTATGTATATATGTATATATGTTTTGCCTAGAATACAAAGGAAATACGTCATCTTTATGCTTATTAGAGATCACTTTATCTTCAGCCTTAAGGCTGTGTGCGTACACCGCGTTTTTTGCCCAAAACTGGACGTCATTCCTTCTCCCAGCAAAGTCTATGAGAATTCAGAAATGCTGTGCAGATGTAGTAGAAACAAAAATGTTACATATAACAATTGGTTTTCCTGTAATAGTACCCACCTGCAGAATAAAATTAGCTTAACACACACAACAACTAAAATCTAGAAATGCTGGATTTTATTCATTTCCCCTCCCAAAACATAATAAAAAAAACTAATTTAAAAAAAAAAAAAAAAAAAAAAAAAAAAAAAAAGTGTCCAAAATGGTAAAAAAGAAAATACACAGCGAACCCGAGGCTTGGTCGTCTGTTTTCGGCCAAAAAAACCTAATTTTTAAAAGAACATAGTTTGGACGCTTTACGCATGATCGTCACTAGCTTTGGTCTGCATACGTACGCCCGATGCTCAGCCCGATGCCAGCCGCTTGCAGTGTTTAATTGGCTTGCATTGGTGGTAACAACAGCGTTATCAGATGTAGTGTACAACAACAACAAAAAAAAATAGAAAACCCTCGACCCCAGAAGTGCTCGGCTTATGGCTGGCTGCATGTGGGCAGAGACCCGAACTGCCAATCAGTGACTTCCATTGTGGGTCAGGCGAAGGCCAAAGCCGTGGGAGGTACAAGTTCGGCTGCACGCGCGGAACAGTGGTTCCGCTCATCTCTACTTGTTACACAAACAATAACCCTTCACACACACTTGATGGAAAAATGGAAAACAAACAGCACAGAATATGGTAAAAACAAACATGAACATAACTATAAATTTGGTGCTACCACAATTTTACTGACAAAGAATAATGTGACATTTAGGCCCCATTCACAAGTCAGTGATTCTGGTACGTATGTGCTTTTTTTTGTACGTACCAGAATCACTGACATACGCAGACACATTATAATCAATGGGTCTGCTCACACATCAGTGATTTTTCACTGAACGTGTCTCCATGCAGCGTGCACGCGTGTCCGTGATTCTGCACAGAGACATGTCCGCTTTTTTCTGGCATCACTGATGACCCACGGACCACACTATGGTGTGATCCGTGTGTGATCTGTGAAACACGTACCAGAAAACCACTGACATAAAATAATAAACATTTGCAACTCACCTTTCCAGCGATTCGCTGTGCAGCCTCCGCTCTCTGCAGCTCCTGCCCGGCTCATGAATATTCACGAAAGCAGGAACAGCCGACCCGGAAGTAGCTGCAGAGAGCGGTGGGCGGACGCTGCAGAGCCGAGGAGATCAGCAACATGGACAGCAGGAGCGAAGGCAGGTGAGTAATGTCCATTTGCAATCAGGGATTGCACATGGCAACCCACGTGTGCCGTGAATCACGGAACAGGGAGGGACATGTAGGTGTTTAACACATCAGTGAAGAACATCAGTGTTTTTCACTGACGTGTGAAGGGGGCCTTAAAAGAAGGATAAAAAAGGGCAACATTGTTTTATTTTTTGTTATTTCTCATTATAAAAAGTGAAAGGTTAATAGGCAACAAATACCCCAAAATAGTGCCACTGATACATACATAGCCTGCAAGAAGAAAAAAAAAATTTGTTGTTATGGGTATCCCCAAAGAAGGTAAACAAAAAAGGTGCAAATCTGCAATGGTTGGGGTTTTTTGGGCTTTTTTTTTTTTTTTATTTGCACCATTAATTTTACAGTATGTTTATAGTGATATCAAACATGAAAAGATATTTCGTTTATGCAAGAGGTAAAAAAAAAAAATAAATTTCAGGGTATGAAGCTTTCGAGGGCTTGCTTTTTGAGCCCTGAGCCAATGTTTTTATTGATATCATTTGGGGGTAGATATGGCATTTTAATGGTCTCTTATTAGATTTTTTTTCACAGTTGCGGAGATAAAGAAAATGAAATTCTGGGGTTTTGTTTTGTTTTTTTCTTGTTATACCATTTATCAGATTTATTTTATCTTTTGATACATAAGACTTTTCTGAACATACTGTAGCAATATCAAAAATTTCTATTTTCTTAATTAATTTTAATTGGAAAAAACGGAGGTGATTTGAACTTTTAGGCTATGTGCGCACTAGAAATGTGAAGTTTCTCAAGAAAATTTCTTGAGAAACTTCTGGGAGTGAAAGATTTCCGGACCTCCGGAAAAAATCCGCACCAAATCCGCATGCGGATTTACCGCGATTTTCCCGCGGGTGGATCCCTGCGGATTTTGCAGGCTGTACTGCCGAAATCCGCAGGGTACCTGCGGAAAAGAATTGACATGCTCATTTTCTCAAGAAATTTTCTCGAGAAATTCTTCTCAAGGAAATTTCTTGAGAAAAATCCGCACAGTGCACACAGCTATTTTTTTTTCTCATAGAATTTGCTGGGAAATGTCTGCACAAAGATTGCAAACATTTCTCAAGAAATTTCCGCGGCAAATCCGCGGGTAAAAATGCACTAGTGCGCACAGAGCCTTATAGGTTTTTAAAAAATTTTTTTAATTGTATTTATTAGTCCCCTTAGGAAACTTGAACCTGCGATCATCCGATCACTCATGGTATGTACATTACTACCACATTATGCTGTATACAGAATTACCTTGAATGGAGTTTAATTTGGTCTGTGACTGAGCTCTTAAAGAGAACAACCACCAGGATTTTGCGATGTGAACTGAAGGCGGTGCCATACAGGCAATAAGATGCTGAATCCAGGCACACCCATTGTAGAAAGACCAAATGCTTACCTGATCTTTAATCAAAGTTGCAGAAATGCACTGCACTTTGACTGACGTGTGCACCGGAGCAGGCCTTTGTGGGTCAGGTCCTCAGTGTTTATTCCTCCTCCGGAGTCCTCTGGCATGCCCCCTTTTCTGTATTTGAATATTGCGCTTTGTGGCCATTGCTGTTGTTGGAGGCACATGCCCATTGCCACAGGCATTATGCCTGCATTAAAATGGCACCGGAGTCCACGATCTATGGCGCCGATATTTTGAAGACACTGCGGTAAAGACTGTTCGAGGTATCGGAGCATGCGCAGAGGTTTGCGTTTTTTGGTGGGTTTTTTTCTTCTTACTACTGCGCAAGCACCAATGCCTCTCGGTCTTCACCACAGTGTCTTTGTTAAAAGGGTGCCGGAGATCGCGGTACGATCATGAGCGGACTCCAGCGTCATTTTAATTAAGACCTGAGTACTGTGGCAATGTGCACGCTCCGCCAACAACAGCAATGGCGGCACGATATTCAAATACAGAAAAGGGGACATGCCAGTGGAGGAATAAACGCGAGGACCCAACCCACAAAAGCCCACCACCGATGCACCCATCTAGCAAAGTGCAGTGCATTTCTGCAACTTTGATTAAAGATATTTCTGCAAACAAGCATCTTATTTTTCTACAGCAGGTATGTCTGCAATCAGCATCTTACTACTAGAGATGAGCGAACCGGTCCCAGTTCGGCTCGAGGTCGGTTCGCCGAACGGAGGTCCCGTTCGAGTTCGGTTCGTCGAACGTTCGACGAACCGAACTCGAACTGCATAGGAAACAATGGCAGGCAATCACAAACACATAAAAACACCTAGAAAACACCCTCAAAGGTGACAAGGACATATGCTCATGCGAAAACAAAAGAGCTTGACAAGGAAAAAAGAGGACGAGACACAGATATAGGCATGGCATGCCCTTCTAAAATCATGTAAAACACCGCAAGGTGACTCCAAGCGGAGTCTCCCTTTTTTCCAAAAATTGGGCCACACAGACACCCCTTCAGTGGCAGCACTTGTGCCTCAGTTGTACACTTCACAGGTAGATTTGCATCAAGCACATTCAAAAATACGCCATACTTAACCGTCCCCAGGATGACACCGGGGTAGGTAGCAAAGTCTTTGCTGAACCATGACTTGTTCATCTTGGATTCTTTTAAAAACAATGTAAGCAAGGGTTACTCCAAGCGGAGTCTCCCTTTTTTCCAAAAATTGGGCCCCACACACACCCACCCCTTCAGTGGCAGCAGTTGTGCCCCAGTTGTATACTTCACAGCTAGATTTGCATCAAGCACATTCAAAAATATGCCATACTTAACCGTTTCCAGGATGACCCCGGGTTAGGTAGCAAAGTCTTTCCTGATCCCAGCTCTGTTCATCTTGGCTTCTTTTAAAAACAATGTAAGCAAGGGTTACTCCAAGCGGAGTCTCCCTTTTTTCCAAAAATTGGGCCCCACACACACCCACCCCTTCAGTGGCAGCAGTTGTGCCCTAGTTGTACACTTCACAGCTAGATTTGCATCAAGCACATTCAAAAATACGACATACCGTTTCCAGGATGACCCCGGGTTAGGTAGCAAAGTCTTTCCTGATCCCAGCTCTTTTCATCTAGGATCATTTTTAAAAACACAGCAAGCAAGGGTTACTCCAAGCGGAGTCTCCCTTTTTTCCAAAAATTGGGCCCCACACACACCCACCCCTTTCAGTGGCAGCACTTGTGCCCTAGTTGCAAACAGGATGTTTTGATTTGCATCAAGCACATTCCAAATCCACAAGCATTTACTCTCCCCAGGATGACACAGGGGTAGTAAATTCCTTCTGGATCCATGACTTGTTCATTTTGATGAACGTCAGTCTGTCCACATTGTCACTGGACAGACGCGTGCGCTTATCTGTCAGCACACACCCAGCAGCACTGAAGACACGTTCAGAGACAACGCTGGCAGCTGGACACAACAAAATCTCCAAGGCGTAACTGGATAGCTCTGGCCATTTTTCTAGATTTCAAGCCCAAAATGAGCAAAGGCTCCATTTGCAAAGTCATGGCATCGATGTTCATTTGGAGATACTCCTGTATCATCCTCTCCAGCCGTTGACTATGTGTCAGACTTGTTGTCTCTGGTGGCCTTGCAAAGGAGGGTCTAAAAAAATTATGAAAAGATTCCATAAAATTGCTGTTACCAGCACCAGATACGGTCCTACTGGTACGGGTAGACTGTTGAAGATGACGAGACCGTCCCATGTTTGGCAAGTTACAACTGGGAGATTCACTCCCTGCACCTGCACGGTTGTTTGGTGGAAAAGCCGAGCTAAGATCGAGTAACAGCTTCTGCTGATACTCCTGCATACGTGCGTCCCTTTCTATGGCTGGAATTATGTCACAAAATTTGGACTTGTACCGGGGATCTAATAGTGTGGCAAGCCAGTAGTCATCATCACTTCTAATTTTGACAATACGAGGGTCATGTTGGAGGTAGTGCAACAAGAAGGCACTCATGTGTCTTGCACAGCCATGCGGACCAAGTCCACGCTGTGTTTGTGGCATAGAGGTGCTAACCATTCTTTCTTCCTCTGACATCTCCCCCCAACCTCTTTCAACAGAAATTTGACCAAGGTCTCCCTCATCCGCTGAGTCTTCCATGTCCATGGACAGTTCGTCCTCCATTTCTTCATGTTGTCCTGCACCTTCCTCAACATTTAGCCTGCTACCATGCGCCCTTGTTGATCCCTGTCCCCCATGTTCCCATGCCTGCCGCGTTGGTGATGATGAACGTCTGGACCTTGGTGATGTTGTTGTCCCTTGCGCATATGAATCCTCCTGTAGTTCCTCCCCTTCCTGTTGTCCCACCCCCTGACTCCGAATAGTGTTTAGCGTGTGCTCCAGCATGTAAATGACTGGAATCGTCATGCTGATAATGGCATTGTCAGCGCTAAACATATTCGTCGCCATGTCGAAACTGTGCAGAAGGGTGCATAGGTCCTTGATCTGAGACCACTCCATCAGGGTGATCTGCCCCACCTCTGCATTTCGTTGGCCCAGGCTATACGTCATGACGTATTGCACCAGGGCTCGGCGGTGCTGCCACAGTCGCTGTAACATGTGGAGAGTTGAATTCCAGCGTGTCGCCACATCGCATTTCAGGCGATGAACCGGCAGGCCGAAAGACTTCTGGAGCGATGCAAGTCGCTCAGCTGCGGCGCTTGAACGGCGGAAGTGAGCAGACAGTTTTCGTGCCCTGTTCAGAAGGCCATCTAGGCCGGGATAGTGTGTTAAAAATTGCTGGACAACAAGGTTCAACACGTGAGCCATACAAGGCACGTGTGTCACCTTGCCCAGGCGAAGGGCCGCACCCAGGTTTGCAGCATTGTCGCACACGGTCTTACCAGGCTGCAGGTTGAGCGGAGACAACCATTTATTAAACTCGGACCGCAGAGCTGACCACAACTCCTCAGCTGTGTGACTCTTATTCCCAAGACATGTCAAGCTAAAGACCGCCTGATGCCGTTGCGCTCTGCTGCCAGCATAGTAATGAGGCGTGCGTGATTCCTTCTGCGCAGTGAGAACGCTGGTGGCCTGACCAGGCAGGCTTGGGGCGGAGGTGGAGGACCCAGATGAGGTGGAGGATGCAGAAGCAGTGGCGGAACTTGGACAGACAGATGATTGACACACAAGTCGTGGGGACGGCAAGACTTGTGCAGCAGACCCTTCACCATCTATCACCATAGTTACCCAGTGCCCAGTCAGCGACGTAACGTCCCTGTCCATGCTTACTGGTCCAAGTATCGGGGGTGAAATGCACCCGTTCACAAACAGAGTTTCTCAAGGAAGCGGTGATGTTGTGTGCGACATGCTGGTGTAGCGCGGGCACACCTTTCTTAGAGAAGTAGTGGCGACTAGGCATCTGGTACTGGGGCACAGCGACAGACATAAGGTCTCTAAAATCCTGTGGGTCCACCAGGCGGAAAGGCAGCATTTCGGTAGCCAAGAGCTTACAGAGGGATAGAGTCAACCTCTTAGCTTTGTCATGGGTCGCAGGAAGTGGCCTTTTATTTGACCACATCTGAGGGACAGAGATCTGGCTGCTGTGTGTAGACGGTGTTGAGTAGGGTGTCCCTGGAAAAATGCAGTTTTGTGAGGAAAGTGCAGGCGGAGACATGATGTTGCCTTCATCCAACGTTGGTGCTATCGATGTCTGAGAGAGCTGTACACACTCACTTGTTTCCCCTTCCAAACCAACTGACGACCTACCAAGCAAAGTGCCTGTTGCGGTTACAGTGGTGGAAGTTGTGCTTGGAAAAACAGGTGTGACAGCTGTCCCCACAGTCCTAGAAGATGAAGAGTGCGCGGATGCACTGGAAGGGGCAGGCGGTGGATGGTTCGCTCCACTAGGCCGCAATGCAGCAAGGTGAGCTTCCCACCGGGACATATGATATTTATTCATGTGACGATTCATGGAAGAAGTTGTCAAACTGCTGAGGTTTTGACCTCTACTAATAGAACCATGACAAATTTTACAGATCACATAATTTGGGCGATCTTTTGCTATGTCAAAAAAGGACCAGGCTAGGCAAGGCTTAGAGGGCATGTGACCTGTTGATCCACCCCGACTAGGGCTCAGAGGCACAGTGGTGGCTGAGGATGCAGTTGTAGACGTGCTACCAGTACTCCGACTCTGTCCAGGAAGGAGCAAGGTAACTTCGTCATCAGTTGCATCCTCCTCCACCACCTCTGTTGACCTCCTCGAGTGCCTGACTGTGGGTTGACAGTAGGTGGGATCTAGAACTTCATCATCAATTGTTGTGTTTGCACTCCCCTCCCCCTCAGACCGAGCCTCTTCTTGCCCTGACCGAATATTTAAGTTGTCATCCCAATCGGGTATCTGCGTCTTATCTTCATCAGTATGTTCCTCATTGTCTATAACCACAGGTGTTACAGTTTGTGACAAAGGGTCAACATTATGCTCAGAAACTTGGTCCTCACGGCCTGAATCAGAGTCACAAAGGTTCTGGGCATCACTGCAGACCATTTCATGTTCTGTACTCACTGTAGCTTGGGAGCAGACCTCTGATTCTCAGGCTATAGTGTGACTGAACAGCTCTGCAGACTCAGCCATCTCAGTTCCACCATACTGTGCAGGGCTGATGGAGACTTCAGAGCTGGGAGAAAGCAAGTTTGATTGGGATGACAACTCAGAGGACTGGTGTTTTTTGGATGCGGTACTTGAAGTGGCTGAGAGGGCACTTGTTGGACCACTTGAGATCCATTCAAGCATTTTCCTTTTTTGGCCATCATCTACCTTTGTTCCTGTTGTTCGTGTCCGTAAAAAAGGGAGCACATCGGATTGCCCACGGTAAGTAGTAGACATCTTACTTTTGCTGGTAGATGGTCTATCTTCAGCAGATGATAATGGAGCTTTGCCACCTTCCCCACGGACAAAACCTTTTTTTCCCTTTTCCACCAGCATCTGTCATTTTACCACTCATGTTGATTGCGACAAGATTGTGCACTGAAAATGTGGTAGTAAAAATTGAGAGGTGGTGTAGATTGCAGCGGTGGTCTAGCTTTGTTAACAGCAGAATAATAAAGAATAAATATCCCTGACAATGCAACTACGGCCCTTAAACTGGTAGCATAAATTGCTAGTATAATGGATTAGTAACTATGAGTTGGAGTGTGCAATGCAGGCAGACGTGCTGCAAATATCTTTGCACTAGTGGGACTAGACAAAAGTCCAATAGCCACGTTTAGGATGCCACTAGGTACACTGAGTGTTTGCTAGTATAATGGCCTAGTTATAATGAGTTGGAGTGTGCAGAGGACAGGAGGGTACAGTGCCAGGATTGTGGGTCTCTGGGTAGAGGAAAGGAAGCCTGCCTTTCTATTCCCTCCTAATGGGGAAATGCAGCGACGAAATCCCTGACCTTAGCTACACAGACGCTGTCTCTGTTTTCAGGACCTGTCACCTATGGCTCTGACCCTGCCGGTACGAGCCCTTAAAAGGACTTATAGAAAGTGCTATCCCTAAGCTGTCCAGCGCTGTGTATGGAGCGCATACAGCTGTATCGGCGATAGGACAAAGGACGGAGCTGCGCCAGTGATGTCTTACACCAAGGACGCAGAAGAGATAATGGCGTCCGGACGGGCAGATACTCGTTTTTATAATGCAGGGACATGTGACATGGACATCCTATCACACATGCCGTTGCTTCTCTGGCTAAAAGTCCACTTAGCTGTGTGTGTGTCTGGGATTGGCTGACATGCTGGCCCGCCCCACAAGACGCGTGCGCTTAGGGAAGGAAGACAAGGAAAAAAAAAAAAAATGGCGATCGCCATTATACAAACAGCAGTGATCTGAAGGCGCTGTTCACGCACACTATACACTGAAATTTCATAATAGTGTGAGCCACAGAGTGACTTACACTATTACAGCGGAAAGCCAGCTAGGAATTAGCTGTTTTTTTGCTGCTAGAACCATTATCGAACGTTTCTAGAACTATCGAGCTTTTGCAAAAAGCTCGAGTTCTAGTTCGATCTAGAACAGGCCCCAAAATCACTCGAGCCTAGAACTGGAGAACCTCGAACCTCGAACCGCGCTCAACTCTACTTACTACCTATATGGCACTGCCTTTACCTTATGTAACAAAATCCTGGTGGTGGGTCCTCCAACTCAATTTGCTCTTATGTCAAATTAAGTTACCTCATTAACATTAATTGAAATGCTATTAATCCATTCCAGCCCCTACTTATGGCCCCCCATCCGGGTACTGTATATGTGATCCTCCATCTGGTATATGCACCCCCCCATCCTGATACATATGATCCCTCATCACACCACACAGTATAATTAAAAAAATAAATAAATTAAAAAAAAAAAACTATTATACTCACCCTCCCTCCAGCCCCCTCAGCACAGTGACCTCATCTCATGCAGTCAGCTGATCAGAGTGTAAGGCTGCTTTCACACTACATTTTTTTTAACATGCGTCCTGAACATTTTCTTAACGCAAAAACGGATCCAGTGCAAATGCATTTTCATTTCAATGCATTTGCAATGGACTCGCGTCAACATGCGCTCACATGCGTTTGCGTGCGTTATAGTCAGGAGCCAGCGAGTTGCGGTTTTTTAACATTTTTCAAAAACGCTACTTGTAGCGTTTTTGAGCTGTGTCCAAATACTGCAAATTGCTGGATCCTGACTATACTGCACGCAAACGCATGTGAACGCTGGCATGCTGATAGACAGGATCCTGCTTGCTCTACTGAGCATGCACAGAAACCAGCCTGGTGTGATCAGTCCCTCTCTCCCCCTCCTTCTCTCCCCCTCCCTCTCTATGTCTCGCTCCCCCTCCCTCTCTGTCCCTCTCCCTCTCCCTCTCCCCCGCCTGAGAGCCGCAGACACTCCTAACCAAGGTAAAATATCGGGTAACCAAGCAAAGCGCTTCTCTTAGTTACCCGATGTTTATGTTGGTTATGTGTGCAGGGAGCAGGCAGCCCGGCTCCTAGCAGCTGCGAATGCTCGTAACCAAGGTAAATATCGGGTATCCAAGCAAGTTACCCGATATTTACCTTGGTTATGAGCCTCTGCAGCTGTCAGAAGCCGACTCCCAGTCTGTCACGTTCAGTTCCACTGACTCTCGATCACATGACTCCAATGCCCGCCCATAAACTTAAAGTGACAGGATCCTGCAAAATAACACATGCGTTTGCATGCGTTTTTTTGCTGTAAAAGCAGGATCCGCTTTTACAGCAAAAAGAAGTTCATGACGCATGTTAAAAAAAAAAACAGTGTGAAAGCAGCCTCAGAGCACAGTGTTCACACACTGATCAGCTGACTGCATGAGATGAGGACACTGTGTGCATTACAGTGTGCATGGCACGCGCTGTCAGGATTCTCTGGTGCCAGCGGAGAGACAGTTGGTCAAGTTACCAAATGTATACGATATGTATAATTCCAGCCACATTCCTACTAGTCGTGCGTGGCCCAACTTAAGTCATTCCTGTTGAGTCAGGCCACACGCATATAATCAAAATGGGGCCGGGAGTATACATGACTAATACTTGCTGTCACATGACCACCGTCTCACCGCTGGCATTGGAGAATCCTGACCGTGTGGCACGTAAACTGAAGATTCACAAGTCTGCATTTGGCTTGAACAATCATTCTGTGTTCAGACTCCGTTTAACAAAAAAAAATCTAAAGAGTATTGGGTATTGTCCTACACAGAGAAACCCAAGGTCTGACAATTTCTTGGCGGAATTCAGCCTGGTACCTAACATCAGTGAGGGCTACACTCAAATGGAAGTGTGTGACACTCCAAGGATATGCCTCCCTACACTGACTTAGTCTATGTGCACACAGTGCGTTTTTCGCGGCGTTTTTGCGCGTTTTCGGGTGCGTTTTTGGCCTCAAAACTGCAGGACTTTGCTTCCCCAGCAAAGTCTATGAGTTTTCATTTTTGCTGTCCGCACACAACTGTTTTTTTAAGCTGCGTTTTTGAGCTTGAAAAAAAAAATGGACATGTCAATTCTTTCCTGCGTTTTTCTGCGTTTTCCGCCCATGCAATGCATTGGAAAAACGCAGCAAAACGCAGAGATCAAAAGCGCAGCAAAACGCAGCCAAAAACGCACCAAATCGCGATAAAAACGCATGCGTTTTTTGATGCGTTTTTTCGACGCAGGTGCGTTTTTGTCGGCCAAAAACGCACAAAAACGCAGCGTCAAAAAAACGCAGCGTGCGCACATAGCCTTACAGCCAAAACCATTCTGTTTTAGAGGTTGTCTTGGTTTTGCCTCTCCAGTGCTCCCGTTTTCACTTTCATTTGACCCACAGCAGGTGACATTGATCCACAATCACTTCTGCTTTCTAACTATAGAGACGGATTCCCCTGATGTTTTAGTTGGGGTTATAACGAGATGCTTAAAAGGGTTGCCCATTGAAAACAAGTTATCATCTATTCAGTAAGTAGGTAACAACTTATTGATCAAAGAGGGTCAGACAGCTGGGACCTGCACAAATAGGCAGAACGGGGAAATTGTATCCCTCAAAGGGCATTTGTTTCCCCCATTAGAGCAGAGCAGCAGTACACATACGATGACTGCAATGTTCCTGGTCTACGGTGCTTTCAGCAAAAACGAGTGAAGTGTTCAGCAGCCCCATAGTGAATGAATGGAGCGATGATCGAGCATGTGCACTGAGGGTACATTTTAATGGGAAAAAAAGTGCCACCTTGTGGTGTTCTGTATGTGTCCCAGCAGTCAGACCCCTACCAGTCAGTAAGTTATCACCTATCTAATGGAGAGGTGATAAAGGGGTTGTCTGGTGAAAAGCTGTAAGTATTCCCATAATTTTTTTTGAGTAGTGTTAATGTAAAATTAGTCCCCTGGGCTGCGTCCTAATGAATAGGACAGATGCAAGGTATGTGCAGACGTGATATCCCCAGATACTGAAGTCTTCCAGCGGAATCTCACTGTGCCGCTCTGCTTAACCCCTTAACGACCCATGACGTACTAGGTACGTCATGGATCGTGTGCCGGTAAGCCCCGCCCCCTGCAGGCGGCGGCGAGACGCGCACATATCAGCTGTTATCAACAGCTGATATGTGCGCCTGCTAGCCGTGGGTGGAATCGCTTCCACCCGCGGCCATTAACCCCTTACATTTCGCTGCCAAAGTCTTGGCAGCGATATGTATATGGGCGCCGCCATGACATGATCACGTGACTTTCGGCGGTTGCCATGGTAGCACAGGGTCATGTGATGACGCCTGTAGCTAACATGAGTCACTTCCTCTCAATGCCGGAATACAGCCGGCATTGAAAGTGAAGCAGCAAATCTGCAGTTCTCAGCTCTGTAGCTGAGAGCTGCAGATAGTGCAGAGCGATCGGATTGCTGATCGCAATAGCCCCCTAGGGGGACTAGTAAAATAAAAAAAAAAGTAAAAAAAAAAGTTTTAAAAAATTTAAAAAAAATTAAAAAAACCTAAAAGTTCAAATCACCCCCCTTTCACCCCATTGAAAATTAAAGGGTTAAAAAAATAAAAAATACACACATTTGGTATCGCCACGTTCAGAAATGCCCGATCTATCAAAATATAAAATCAATGAATCTGATCAGTAAACGGCGTAGCGGCAAAAAAATTCCAAACGCCAAAATTACGTTTTTTGGTTGCCGCAAATTTTGCGCAAAATGCAATAACAAGCGATCAAAACGTAGCATCTGTGCAAAAATGGTACCGTTAAGAACGTCAGGTCGAGACGCAAAAAATAAGCTATCACTGAGCCTCAGATCCTAAAAAATGAGAACGCTACGGGTTTTGGAAAATGGCGCAAAACGTGCGCCACGTTTTTTGGACAAGCTTGTGAATTTTTTTTAACCCCTTAGATACAAGTAAACCTATACATGTTTGGCACCGACCTGAGGCATCATACCCACACATCAGTTTTACCATATAGTGAACACGGTGAATAAAATATCCCAAAAACTATTGTACAATCCCACTTTTTTTGCAATTTTTCCGCACTTGGATTTTTTTTGCCGTTTTCCAGTACACTATATGGTACAACTTATGGTTTCATCTAAAAGTATAACTCGTCCCGCAAAAAACAAGCCCTCATATGGCAAGATTGATGGAAAAATAAAAAAGTTACGCCTCTCGGAAGAAGGGGAGCAAAAAACAAAAACGCAAAAACGGAAAGTGCCCGGGGGCTGAAGGGGTTAAGTTATGATTTTCTCTGTATACACACACACACACACACACACACACACACACACACACACACACATACACACACACGTAATGAAAAATCTCAAGAGGAATGGGAAGGGGAGAAGCCGCAAAGTACCAGCCTCTTGGACCAGTAACCCAAGCAAGTTGTCCCATGCCCAGCAGGTATATGCTTGACTTTCTCTGAAACACCACAATGTTTCCAAGTAAAACATACCCAGCTGAAATGATAGAGCCAGTATCTGATACATGCTGCCTGAGGTTCAGGCAGCGTGTATCACCTGTAAGGTTAACTTTAAAACCAATAATAAATGTTAAGATATAATTAGGCATAGAATATTGGCCTAAAAAGTAAAATGAAGTTGAGAACTACTTTAAAGTTTCTACAAAACAAGTCAACAGTATTCTGTGACTGCACTAATAGGGACATTTTGGGGTTGAAGGTATACAGAGGATTGACTGCAAACAGATCTGTATATAGACAAGGCACACTGCTCATATCTAAAAAGTATTAAAATCAAACTTACGAATATACAATCTTTACTCCTCCTTTCAGACCACCTTCAAAAGACCCCTTTCCTCTTCCACCAGCAAGCACTTGGGCCTTTACAACCAAATCCTTGGAGCCTTTGGGTATAAGACAGAACAATTGTCATAATTCAAAGACTATCACATTATCAGATCAAGCAAATTTGGGGAAACAATGATACATAAGGCCCACAAGTTACAATACTAACAGAGAAAGCAGCGCTCAGCACTCTCTAGCAGTCTGAAAAACTAGGAAAACACATGCGACTGTGACGAAACAATGAATGGCTGCATGTGTATTTCAATATGTGTAACAAGTATTGCCAGCTTTAATGAGATTTGGTTTTCTCTGCAGTTCACTACATACACACATTTGCCCACACTCCCTTACTGGGGCTGTCCACGTGTAAAGCTTGTGTGTGCGCCCTAAACGTAGAAAGGGGAGGAGCTCAAGTGTGAGGTAAAGTCAGATAAGTCAGTGAGAGGTTAAGTGAGGAGTGTAATATGGAGACGGTCCTGTCCTGAGGTAACTGTTAAAACCTCTGGAGGGGCCAGCTACAATTTGGCAGGGTATCAGTCCCTAGGCCACCAGGACTTTCAAAGTGAGTGGCAAACTGAGATACTGCTATTAGCCTTTTCATAAGGAGCAGTGAAATTGCCCTGGAGCTCAGCGACGCGATTGAGTCTGGACATTTCTAGAAGAAATAGGGAGTTCTCCCTCAGGATTCAAGTCGCCTGCTCACTGGAAGGGATTAAAGATCTATTGTTTTCTGGTCTTGAAAATTCCAGGATTTCAAGACAGGTAAGAGAAGTAGCGGCAGGAACAATACACTACCACACAGCAGAGAAACCAAACTCATTAGGGCACAAAAAACCACCATTATTGTGAAGGCTGTAAAAAATGTTTTGGACTATTCTGCAGAGATTCAGTAAAAACTCCCTGTCCTGTCTCTGGCTGAATTGTTCTCTGCTGCGCCATCCCTACCTCTACATCCCCAGGAACCAGCCCTAGCTGGGGTGGCCTGGGGGGTGAAGGGGGCAGGAGGGAGGAGGGGGCAGGGGACAACCCTCTGGCATTGTGCATCACCACCTAACTCCTGGGGACCTTCAGTAGTGCCCAGCCATACCAAAGCCGAACATCCCAACTGGCGTCACAAACTATTTATTTTATTTTTCTATTTAATATTTTTAACCCCTTATCACAAAAGCATGTCTCACACTCCCGGTACGGCCACATCGCCACTTGGACCACCACCGTGACATCAGAGGTCTACCGGGGGCGGCACACAACTGCCACTCTATTCATTTGGGGCATGGGATCCCCTTTCTTGCAATCTGTGGAGATCTTTGTGCTCAAACCTCCATTGATCTAGAGATAATCACCAATCCTGTGAATAGATGGTAACATTTTTAACAGGGAAATCCCTATAACCAGTAATTGTAACAGGGTCAGGTAACAGGTGGTCAGGACGTCATCACTTCTGGTGAAGCAGAGATCGTTGGAGCAGCGGCTCTGGAATAGTAAGAGGAAAGGGAAAAGAAAAAAAAAAGATTATTTTTAAATAAAGTGAAAACCCCCTTTAGCTGGCTAACAACGCACATGGGTTTCCTATAAATAAAAATCACATCTATACAAAATAGCCCTCAATCATCATTCACTTGTAGAAAGCCATCTAGTCATGTCCAGAGACAGAATGACAATCGCAATGTTTCAAGGCTCAATGCTGAAGGCGAAAAAAAGACAAAGTATTTACTCCACATATGACATTTATCTTTCGAGACGACAAAAGCAAATGTACCAGTGTGTATAAAAATAGGCAGGTTTAGCGCAGATATAGATTCCAACCTTCTAGAAAAAAAAAAAGCAATCTGGAGATACAGCCATACCAATTCAGCTCATACTGCAGACCTGGCCAAAAGACCATGGAAAACAATGAAAAAAAAAAAAACAGAATTCTAGATAAAATAGAATGTGTCATCAAAAAATAACTTTATTTTAAATATATTAAAAAAAGAAGCTATGCTTTTATTTTAAGCCTCCATATCAATTTATGCAAGAAGAAGGAAAAGAAGGGAATTTTGTTACTTACCGTAAATTCCTTTTCTTCTAGCTCCAATTGGGAGACCCAGACGATTGGGTGTATAGCTACTGCCTCCGGAGGCCACACAAAGCATTACACTAAAAAGTGTAAGGCCCCTCCCCTTCTGGCTATACACCCCCCGTGGGATCACGGGCTGCTCAGTTTTAGTGCTAAAGCAAGAAGGAGGAAAGCCAATAACTGGTTTAAACAAATTCAATCCGAAGTAACATCGGAGAACTGAAACCGTTCAACATGAACAACATGTGTACCCGAAAAAACCAAAAATCCCGAAGGAAACAGGGCGGGTGCTGGGTCTCCCAATTGGAGCTAGAAGAAAAGGAATTTACGGTAAGTAACAAAATTCCCTTCTTCTTCGGCGCTCCATTGGGAGACCCAGACGATTGGGACGTCCAAAAGCAGTCCCTGGGTGGGTAAAGTAATACCTCAAGTTAGAGCTGCAAAACAGCCCTCTCCTACGAGGAGGCAACCGCCGCCTGCAGGACTCTTCTACCTAGGCTGGCGTCCGCCGAAGCGTAGGTATGCACCTGATAATGTTTGGTGAAAGTGTGCAGACTCGACCAGGTAGCTGCCTGGCACACCTGTTGAGCCGTAGCCTGGTGTCGTAATGCCCAGGACGCACCCACGGCTCTGGTAGAATGGGCCTTCAGCCCTGATGGAACCGGAAGCCCAGCAGAACGGTAGGCTTCAAGAATGGGTTCCTTGATCCATCGAGCCAGGGTGGATTTGGAAGCCTGCGATCCTTTGCGCTTACCAGCGACAAGGACAAAGAGTGCATCCGAGCGGCGCAGGGGCGCCGTGCGGGAAATGTAGATTCTGAGTGCTCTCACGAGATCCAACAAATGCAAATCCTTTTCATACCGATGAACCGGATGAGGACAAAAGGAAGGTAAGGAGATATCCTGATTGAGATGAAAGGGGGATACCACCTTAGGGAGAAACTCCTGAATCGGGCGCAGCACTACCTTGTCCTGGTGAAAAACCAGGAAGGGAGCTTTGGATGACAGCGCTGCCAACTCGGATACCCTCCGAAGAGACGTGACCGCTACCAGAAAGGCCACTTTCTGTGAGAGTCGAGAAAGTGAAACAGCCTTCAGAGGCTCGAAGGGCGGCTTCTGGAGAGCAACTAGTACCCTGTTCAGATCCCATGGATCTAACGGCCGTTTGTACGGAGGGACGATGTGACAAACCCCCTGCAGGAACGTGCGTACCTGAGGAAGTCGTGCTAGACGCTTTTGAAAAAATACCGATAGCGCTGAGACTTGCCCTTTAAGGGAGCCGAGCGATAAGCCTTTTTCCAAACCAGATTGCAGGAAGGAAAGAAAAGTAGGCAATGCAAATGGCCAGGGGGACACTCCCTGTGCCGAGCACCAGGATAAGAAAATCTTCCACGTTCTGTGGTAGATCTTAGCAGACGTGGGCTTCCTAGCCTGTCTCATGGTGGCCACGACCCCTTGAGATAATCCTGAAGATGCTAGTATCCAGGACTCAATGGCCACACAGTCAGGTTCAGGGCCGTAGAATTCAGATGGAAAAACGGCCCTTGTGACAGTAAGTCTGGCCGGTCTGGTAGCGCCCACGGTTGGCCGACCGTGAGATGCCACAGATCCGGATACCACGACCTTCTCGGCCAGTCTGGGGCGACGAGCAGGACGCGGCGGCAATCGGACCTGATCTTGCGTAGCACTCTGGGCAAGAGTGCCAGAGGGGGAAACACATAGGGCAGTTGGAACCGTGACCAATCTTGCACTAAGGCGTCTGCCGCCAGAGCTCTGTGATCGCGAGACCGTGCCATGAAAGTTGGGACCTTGTTGTTGTGCCGGGACGCCATTAGGTCGACGTCCGGCCTTCCCCAGCGGCGACAGATTTCCTGAAACACGTCCGGGTGAAGGGACCATTCCCCTGCGTCCATACCCTGACGACTGAGGAAGTCCGCTTCCCAGTTTTCTACGCCGGGGATGTGAACTGCGGATATGGTGGAGGCCGTGGCTTCCACCCACATCAGAATCCGCCGGACTTCCTGGAAGGCTTGCCGACTGCGTGTCCCGCCTTGGTGGTTGATGTATGCCACCGCTGTGGAGTTGTCCGACTGAATTCGGATCTGCTTTCCTTCCAGCCACTGCTGGAAGGCTTGTAGGGCAAGATACACTGCCCTGATTTCCAGAACATTGATCTGAAGGGTGGACTCCTGCTGAGTCCACGTACCCTGAGCCCTGTGGTGGAGAAAAACTGCTCCCCACCCTGACAGACTCGCGTCTGTCGTGACCACCGCCCAGGATGGGGGTAGGAAGGACCTTCCTTGTGATAATGAGGTGGGGAGAAGCCACCATTGAAGAGAGTCCCTGGCCGTCTGGGAAAGGGAGACTTTCCTGTCTAAGGACGTCGACTTCCCGTCCCATTGGCGGAGAATGTCCCATTGAAGTGGGCGCAGATGAAACTGCGCAAACGGGACTGCCTCCATTGCTGCCACCATCTTCCCCAGGAAGTGCATGAGGCGTCTTAAGGGGTGCGACTGGCCTTGAAGGAGAGAGTGCACCCCTGTCTGTAGTGAACGCTGCTTGTCCATCGGAAGCTTCACTGTCGCTGAGAGAGTATGAAACTCCATGCCAAGATATGTTAGTGATTGAGTCGGTGACAGATTTGACTTTGAAAAGTTGATGATCCACCCGAAAGTCTGGAGAGTCTCCAGCGACACGTTCAGGCTGTGTTGGCATGCCTCTTGAGAGGGTGCCTTGACAAGTAGATCGTCCAAGTAAGGGATCACCGAGTGTCCCTGAGAGTGCAAGACTGCTACCACTGCTGCCATGACCTTGGTGAAAACCCTTGGGGCTGTCGCCAGACCAAATGGCAGGGCTACGAACTGAAGGTGTTCGTCTCCTATAACGAAGCGTAGAAAACGCTGGTGCTCTGGAGCAATCGGCACGTGAAGATAAGCATCTTTGATGTCTATTGATGCAAGGAAATCTCCTTGAGACATCGAGGCAATGACGGAGCGGAGGGATTCCATCCGGAACCGCCTGGTTTTCACGTGCTTGTTGAGCAGTTTTAGGTCCAGAACAGGACGGAAAGAGCCGTCCTTTTTTGGCACCACAAACAGATTGGAGTAAAAACCTTGACCTCGTTCCTGAGGAGGAACAGGGATCACCACTCCCTCTGCCCTTAGAGAGCACACCGCTTGCAGAAGAGCATCGGCTCGGTCGGGATGTGGGGAAGTTCTGAAGAACCGAGGCGGAGGACGAGAACTGAACTCTATCCGGTACCCGTGAGACAAAATGTCTGCTACCCACCGGTCTTTGACCTGTGGCAGCCAAATGCCGCAAAAGCGGGAGAGCCTGCCACCGACCGAGGATGCGGAGAGAGGAGGCCGAAAGTCATGAGGCAGCCGGCTTGGAAGCGGTCCCTCCAGCTGCTTTCTTTGGGCGTGAGTGAGTCCGCCAGGAATCTGAGCTCCTCTGCTCCTTCTGAGTCCTTTTGGACGAGGAGAATTGGGTCCTGCCCGATCCTCGAAAGGACCGAAACCTCGACTGTCCCTTCCACTGTTGAGGTTTGCTTGATCTGGGCTGGGGTAAGGAAGAGTCCTTACCCTTGGACTGTTTAATGATTTCCGCCAATTGCTCACCAAACAGCCTGTCTTGAGATAATGGCAAACTGGTTAAGCATTTTTTGGAAGCAGAATCTGCTTTCCATTCCTTTAACCATAAGGCTCTGCGTAAAACCACCGAGTTGGCGGACGCCATTGACGTACGGCTGGTAGAGTCCAAGACCGCATTGATAGCGTAAGTCGCAAACGCAGACATTTGCGAGGTCAAGGACGCCACTTGCGGCACTGATGGACGTATGATAGAGTCCACCTGCGCCAGACCAGCTGAAATAGCTTGGAGTGCCCACACGGCTGCGAATGCTGGAGCAAACGACGCGCCGATAGCTTCATAGACAGATTTCAACCAAAGGTCCATCTGTCTGTCATTGGCATCTTTAAGTGAAGCCCCATCTTCCACTGCAACTATGGATCTAGCCGCAAGCCTGGAGATTGGGGGGGTCCACCTTTGGACACTGGGTCCAGCGTTTGACCACGTCAGGGGGAAAGGGATAACGTGTATCCTTAAGACGTTTGGAGAAACGCTTATCTGGATAAGCATGGTGTTTCTGGACTGCTTCTCTGAAGTCCGCGTGGTCCAGAAAAGAGCTCAATTTACGTTTGGGATACCTAAAATGGAATTTCTCGTGCTGCCTCCTCCGCTGGAGGAGAAATATCCAGCAGTCTATTGATGGCCGCTATAAGATCATTCACCATGGCGTCACCATCAGGGGTATCCAGGTTGAGAGCAGTCTCAGGATTAGACTCCTGATCACCTAGTTCTGTCTCATCATCCAGAGAATCCTCTCGCTGAGACCCTGACCAGCGTGATGACGCCGAGGGTCTCTCCCAGCGAGCTCGCTTAGGCTGCCTGGGACTGTCGTCCGAGTCAGAGCCTTCCGCCTGTGATGCCTGGGACCCCCTTGGAGCACGGATTAGGTCCAGCTGAGGGGGACCGGGGAACATTGAATCAGCAGTGCCCATGGTCTGAGTGACCGGCCTGGACTGCAAGGTTTCTAGAATTTTTGTCATAGTCACAGACATCTTATCAGCAAAAACTGCAAACTCTGTCCCCGTCACCGGGGCAGGGTTCACAGGCGTCTCTGCCTGGGCCACTACTAGCATAGACTCCGGCTGACGAAGTGGCACAGGGACCGAACATTGCACACAATGGGGGTCAGTGGAACCTGCCGGTAGATCAGCCCCACATGCGGTACAGGCAGCATAAGAAGCCCGTGCCTTGGCACCCTTGCTTTTTGCGGATGACATGCTGTTGTCTCCTCAGAGCAATATAGGGGTATAAGCCAAGAAGCGACCGTACAGTGCAATATATATAGGTACAAACAAGAGTACACAAAACAACACTGTGGCACTAGTGGGGTCAGCACCTAGGTGCTGCTTACCGCCCGCTTAACAGCGGGTGTGTGGTCGCCAGAATCCCCTGTCTGGGTCTCCCAGGGCTATGTCCGTTCTCCAGCTCAGACTGCGTGCAGGAATGGCTGCCGGCGTCCTGTGAAGAGGGGCGGGCCGTGGGCGTGCTGCAGACAAAGAGCGGGAAACTGACGTCCCACTGTGCCCAGTGAGAGGGCTGGAGTACGTAAATAAGACTCCAGCCCTCGGCGCTGACTATTGTACAGCGTCTCTCCCCTTCCCTGACTGACAGGGCTGGGGGCGGGAACGAAACGTAACTAGGCCGCAGAAGCCGGGGACTAGATTTATCAGCGCTGCCGTCGTAAAAGCACGGTCGGCGCGAAGTCCCCGGCGCACCACAAGTCTCAGCCGCGCCGCAGTCTCCATGGCGGCCGGCGCGGTAGTTCCCCACACATAAACTCACTCAGCTAAGCTGCAGTGAGTATAACTCAAGCGCGCAGCGCTACTGTCCCCGGCGCACTAGAACACCCAGCAACGCTGGAGTGTGTCTGTGCCTGTCTGTACGGAGACACAGAGTACCTGAATGTTGCAGGGCCTTGTCCCTGATGGTACCCAGCTCCGTATCCAGCAGGATCTCCGGGTCTGTGGATGGAGCCCGGCCTCAGAGTCTGGAGGCCGGTAAGATCCCACTTCACCAGAGCCCTCAGGGGGATGGGGAAGGAAAACAGCATGTGGGCTCCAGCCTCCGTACCCGCAATGGGTACCTCAACCTTAACAAACACCGCCAACAAGAGTGGGGTGAGAAGGGAGCATGCTGGGGGCCCTTTAGCATGGGCCCTCTTTTCTTCCATCCGATATAGTCAGCAGCTGCTGCTGACTAAACAGTGGAGCTATGCGTGGATGTCTGACCTCCTTCGCACAAAGCTTGAAAAACTGAGCAGCCCGTGATCCCACGGGGGGTGTATAGCCAGAAGGGGAGGGGCCTTACACTTTTTAGTGTAATGCTTTGTGTGGCCTCCGGAGGCAGTAGCTATACACCCAATCGTCTGGGTCTCCCAATGGAGCGCCGAAGAAAAAGAGAATTTTGTTTACTTACCGTAAATTCTTTTTCTTATAGTTCCGTCATGGGAGACCCAGACCATGGGTGTATAGCTACTGCCTCCGGAGGACACACAAAGTTACTACACTCAAAACGTGTAGCTCCTCCCTCCTAGCATATACACCCCCTGCTAGCCAGTCCTAGCCAGTTTAGTGCAAAAGCTGAAGGAGGACATCCACCCACAAGTAGAGATAGAGTAAAACCCGGAATAACCGGAGCCTCTGTCTACAACAACAGCCGGTGAAGACACACGGAACAAGAAACTTGCCAACAGGCAATAGGGAGGGTGCTGGGTCTCCCATGACGGAACTATAAGAAAAAGAATTTACGGTAAGTAAACAAAATTCTCTTTTTCTTTATCGTTCCTATGGGAGACCCAGACCATGGGACGTCCCAAAGCAGTCCATGGGTGGGAATAAACAGACAACTGAGAAGCAGGAAAACCCAACTTCACAAATGGGCGACAGACACCTGAAAGATGCGTCTGCCGAAGCCCGCGTCTGCCAAAGCAAGAGCATGCCTTGGATAGAGCTTCGAAAAAGTATGCAGACTAATTCGAGCTGCCGTCTGACAGACCTACTGAGCCGTAGCCTGAAAGCCGAAAAGGCACCGACAGGTCTGATCAAATGTGCTCTGATCCCCCGCGGGGAAGGCACTTGAGTACACTTGTAGGCCTCGGAAATGGCCGACCTAAGCTAACTAACAAGGGTCGGCTTAGATGCAGAGAGACCGCTATGCTGACTAGCAGTCAGTACTAGAGAGAGGTGCACCGCCTAATAACGGCGGTGCGAGACACCTAGATCCGGGGCGCCCGCACCAGATCCAGGATATGCAACGCTTTCTCAAGCGATGAAGAGGAGCCGGACAAAAGGAAGGCAGGAAAATTGCCCCGGATAAGGTGGAAGCAGTAACCACCTTAGGGAAAAAAGTCCGGAGTCGGACGGAGACCACCTTGTCTTGATGCAAAAGACCAAAAAAGGGGGTGACTCAGAGAGAGTGCAGCCAGAACTCCCTGGCAGGAAATTATAGCCACTAGAAAGACTACTTTCTGTGAAAGATGAAACAAAGAAACCTCCCTAAGAAGCGCAAAGGGGGGTTTCCGGGAACCGGGAGGACCGGATTAAGGTCCCAGGGCTCCATAGACCGCCGGAAAGGCGGAATGATGTGAGACGCGCCCTTAAAGGAGCGCACCGGAGCCAGCCGGACGATACGCCGCTGGCACATACCGACAGAACGGAGACCTGTCCCTTAATGAGGGATAGTCCTAGCTGTAGACCGGACTGTGGAAGGGACAGGAGGGTCGGCAAGGCTAAAAAGGTCCAAGGACACTTTGGGGCTCGAGTCATAGCGGAGATGACTTCAGGAAGGATACCAGAAGTCGCCAAGATCCAGGACTCAATAGCTACGCCGTCAATCCGAGAATCCAGAATTCTGACGGAAAAAACGGACCTTCTGAGAAAAGGTCTGGACGGACCGGAAGATGCCATGGCAATCCAACGGACAGAAAGAGCAGGTCAGGATACGAAGCCTGCCTGGGTCAGTCTGTAAGAGAATGACCCGACGGCCCCCTTCCCTGATCTTGTGCAGGGCTCTGGGCAAGAGGTAGAGACGAAGCTGGGATCAAACAAGAACCAGTGTGTCTACCGCAAAACCTGAGGATTGTAGACCACGGTTGGACAGCTGAAATAATCTGCCCGCAGTTTTGACATCTAGGATGTGGGCTGCGGATACGGTGGACTAGGAGTCCCTTGTCCAGTGAAGAATGTTGAGGCGCCAAGATTGCCAGGCGGCTGAGTGTCCCGATCTGGAAATTGATGTAGGAAAACGCTGTAACGTTATCCGACTGAACTCGAATGTGCCTAGCCGCCAACAAATGGTGAAGGCTTAGAGAGCTAGAATACAGCTCTGATTTCTAGCCCATTGATCTAGAGGGCTGATTCGGACAGAGTCCAAGCGCCCTGCGCTCCGCGGTGGAGATATAATGCTCCCAAGGCGGAAAGACCAGCACCCTGGTGAGAAACACCTGGGACGGGGCCAGGAAGGAGCGTCCCTGAGACAGAGTGGTCGAAACCACCCCTGAAAACGAGCCCCAGGTCAGTGGCAAAGCCACCACCCCGTGGTAGGAGGGAGTTCGCGTGTACAGCGGACAACATCCAGTCTCAGAGGGCACAGGAGAAACTGGGCAAGGAATCGCTTCCATTGACGCCACCGTCTGACCAGCACCTGTATTTGGTGTCTGATAGAACAACGTCGACCGCCAGCGGAGGGACTACTTATCGACTAAGAGCGGCTTCACAAGAGCCGACAGTCTCGAATTGCGTCCTTGAGAGCCTCTGGTTCGAAGTCAGAGTGGACTTGAACAGAATGACAAGCCACCCGAATAGGTTAGAGTGGCGAGAGTAAGCGAAGTACTCTGCTAAGAGTCTGCACTGGATGAAGGCCTGAGAAGAAGGCCGTCTAGGGCAAACGATCACTGTCAATCCCTAGGGGTGCAGGACCCTAATCACAGCAGCCCCAATGAGAATACTCGAGGGGCCGTGGCCAACCCCAAGGGAAGAGCCACGAATTGGACCACTCTGATGGCAAAACGCAGTCAACGCTGGTGTGAAACTGCGATTGACCGTTGCAGAAAAGCATCTCTGATGCCGAAGGCTGCGAGGGAATCTCCTTGGGTTCTTGATTGATCCGGTGAAAAAAAACACACGGAACAAGACCGAGACTCCATGTGAAAACGCCACACCTGACCATGCTTGAAAAGCTAAAGATCCAGGTAGGAAGGCACCGCCCTCTTCGGGGACTAGAAATAGATTTAAACAAAAATCTCAGAACCGTTCCCAGTCGGGATTCGGTACAATTACTCCATTGGCCTGCAAGAAATGCCACGGCTTATGAGAAGGCGGCGGCCTTGGAGCCGGGAGGAGGTAACAGAAAAAATCTGTTTGGCGGGTGGACAGAACTCCATCTTGTAGCCATGGGAGATATAATCCCGCCCCCACTGAACGGAGACGTGTTAGAACCATACGTCGCCAAGTGGAGAGAGCCTGCCACCGACTAGGAGGAGGTTGGCGTGGCTAGATAGCTCGGAGGAAGCTGACTAAGTGGCAGCATCTCCTGCGGTCTTCTGAAGACGCAGCTTCAAGCCAATTGGTTCTATGAACCTAGGCCGAGCTAGAGGATGATCAGATGGAGGAACGGAAACCACCGAAACCTCAACTGATTCCTGCCCTGGACAGGTTCCCTGGTTTAGGTTTGTGGCAAGGAAGAACTCTCCCCGCCAAGAGCTTCCTAAATTTCATCCAGTCGGTTCCGAAGAGACTGGTCCCCACCAAAGAGGAGCCCAGCAAGGAACCTCTATAGAGGCATCTGCCCTCCATTTCCGAAGCCACAGGAGCCTGCGGACAGCGAGGAAAGTAGCCAAGACCACCGCCGTGCGGTGTCCAGCATGGCAGACCTAGGCAGAGGATGAAAAGACTGAAGTCTGGAAGTTCAGGCAACCGTTTTGGGCATAGGGTCCCTGTGAGGGAATTCATCTCCTCTGAGGAGCCATCAGCCACTGACATAACGGTCCGGGCAGAGCCACCTGAGGTGAATGAGCCCACTTCTTGACCACTATTGGTGGACAGGGGAAACACAGTCCTCAGAATCACGCTTCATGGGAAGCGACTGTCAGAGCGGACCCTGGGCTGGTCACAGGGACCTGAAAACCGGAGTGGTTAAGGAACACACGTTGTGTTCACCTAGATAAGGTAACTCCGGCGGATTGAGGTCCAGTACAAAATTAATGTACCGTGGGATCCTTATAGAGGTGCCGTCAGCCACTGATACAACTATCCGGGCTGAAAGTCTAGACACCGGAGTGGCCACCCTTGGCGAATGAGTACACTCCTTGACCACCTCTGATGGGAGGGGGAGACAGGCAGCAGAACCCCGTTGTGGGATCTGCAGGACAGGCTGTGGGCTTGGACGCCTGAAAACTGGAGTGGTTAAGGAACACACTCCTCGTCTTGTTAAAGGTATACTGATGCCTTACTGCCAGCGGGGAATACTCCCCTGATACAGGCGGATGGAGGTCCAATACAAGTATAATGGACGCAATCCAATCAGTCGCATCCGCGTCACCTACGGACGGATCAAAGTACCTAAAGTAGCGTCTGTGACATCCTCCTCGTCCAATGAGTCAGCTCGTAATCGGAGCTGCGGGACGGGGAGGACAGGGGACCCTGCGTCTCCCTGTCAGGAGGAATGGGTCTGAGAGCTTTGCTGAGCGAGCAGAAAACGCCCTGAGAAGGGGGCTGCATGCTCAGCAGATGCCGGGACAGGCCGACCCCTGGAAAAAAGATTCCCCCAGGGGTCAGCCATCGACCGGAGCAGCTGGAGGGACCCTGAATGAGCCTCCAAGCTGAGGGGCCACAGTGGTTATGAGCTCGGTACAGCCGTACGAGACTACCAGCAGTGGATACTAAAAACAGCCTGCAGCCTCGCTCTGTGAGACATGCTGCAGAGGTGGGGGGCTATTTCTAGAATACCCAAGACAGGGGTCAGCCTGGGGAGACTCCAGGCAGAGGCACCACATAAGGACCATTACAGTGTGGGTCCGTGCCGGTTCAGGCAATATGAGTTTACATGCAGAACATGTAGTATACAGCCTTGGAGCTTTGCTCCTAGTGTGAGACATGCTGCTGAGGAGGTTCTATAATAAAGAATTAACTCCCTCAGAATGCCGTGATCGTGTATAAAAGTGCACAGCCAGAGGTTGTGACTTATCAGGCCGCTATTGTGAGTGCCCCCTCAGGTTCCAAGCCTGGACCCCCAGCCATATATCCACTCCCTCTGCTGCAGAGCAGCCAGCGCCGATCAGCGTACTAAGAACGCTGAGAAAATGGCGCCAGAGTGAGGGGGGGGGGGGCGGGGGTTAACATAGGAGCGGGAATCGGAGGGCTAAGGCATGTACAGGGGAGGGAATCCTCTCCTAAAACGGAGTGTCGTCCCCTGTGCAGAGCGGCCGGCGGGCGGCGCTGCAGTGTCCCCTTGCATGAGTAACATGCAGGGGAACAAAACGAAACTAGGCCGCGGCTGAAGCCGGGGCCTAGAGTTATACATGCGGCCGAAAATCAGGCATCATCGGCGCGGTACTCAGTAAAAACTGAGAAACCGGCCGGAAAAACTGTAAAAAGCAGCATTATCAACATAAATCACTGTCCCCTCAATAAATCCACATTGTAGAAGGACCCTTGAACAACGTCTCTATACTTAGCTTTGAGACGCAGGGTCCAATCCCTGGTGGGGTGGGGGTCCAGTGCTCCGTCCAGCAGGGTCCTGCCAAAGGGCTGCGGATGGAGGCCGGTCTCCTGCAAGGCAGTGAGAACCGTGTTGGCTCTAACTTCAAGCCAGAGCCCATAAGGGATGGTGAAGGAGCGCGGCATGAAGGGATTTCTGCCCTGAAGTCAACCTTAACAGCACTGCCGCCAGGGGAGTGTGAAGGGACATGCCGGGGGTCCAGTGGACCCGCTTTTCTTCCAAATCTTTAGAAAAAATGAAAAATCAAAAAAGTGCATGTGTGTGTGTGATCCTCCTGACACAAAGCTTGAAAACTGGCTAGGACTGGCTAGCAGGGGGTGTATATGCTAGGAGGGAGGAGCTACACGTTTTGAGTGTAGTAACTTTGTGTGTCCTCCGGAGGCAGTAGCTATACACCCATGGTCTGGGTCTCCCATAGGAACGATAAAGAAAAAAAAACAAAACAAAACGAGTTTTCAGCAGTTTCATTATCATAGACCGGATCTAAATGAGATCTCTGGATACAGTACATAACAGCATTCACCAATCACAATAAGTGGTGTGACAGCTCCTCTCCTCCACCTCGTTTTTGTGATGCTCCAGTCCTGTCAATGTAGATAGACCATTCTTCTTTTACCTGGATACCCCTGCTACTAGTGTAGGAGCAGTTCTCTTGCAAAATTCCTCTGGAGAAATTACGGTGGAATCTTTTTCAGGAAATTTTCTACAGTGGAGTGGAATTATTCCATTGGCGACCATTAACTCTTATCCATAGAATTAAGACTTGAGGAATAGCGACATCTTTGTGAAGGAGCCAAGTTCCAAGTGACTATCTATACTGAAAAAATCTGGAGCACCTTCAGTCTGCTGATAAGCTGAATCGCCAAGCCCAATGGTCACTCTTTTACTCACAATTTGAGTTCAGCTTCTTCCCTTGTGCCGTCAATGACTCATCTGGGGCTACTAAGGGTGGGAGCGTCGTACTGTTCCACACCTGTTCCGGGTATCCCAGGCGTTTCTTCATTCACTTCTCCATGTCACATTTTGCAGGATGCCGGGGATGGCTCAGTAACAATCTCCCTAATAGAGCTGATCGGACTGGCAAAAAAAACGGGACCAGCGGATTACTGCTCAATTAAAAAAAAAAAAAAAACCTGATCCGCTCCGGAATCCGGTGCGGATCGGGTTTTTATAAATCAATGGGGACCAAAATCCAGAGATTAAAAACGTTGGTGGAAGGGATAGGGGGGGGGTAGGAGCGCACGTTGTACTCACCTAGGCCGTGTCATGGCGGCACACTCCTTCCGGGTCACACTATTCCCTTCCGGAGCCGACAATTCAATATGCACCGTTTTGCCCGCCCACCGACGCGTGTAATTGGCTGCAGTTAGACGCACCCCGCCCTGAGTGTCAGCTGAATGCAACCAATCACGGGCACCAGGACGTCCGGTGGGCGGGGAAAGCAGTTTAAGTGTCTGCGGGTCAGTATGGCGAGCGTGCATGTAAACAGAAACACATGCACGCTCCTGTCAGAAGAGGGTGCGGCTGTGCCGGTGATGCGATGTCAGACTTGTGGGAGTCTGGCATGACATCACCCAACACGGTCTGCCACTCTCTGAACATGAGCGTGCATGTACCTAGAAACACATCCACGATCCTCTCAGAAGTGTGTGCGGCTGTGCCAGTGATGCGATGTCTGAGTGAGTCCCTCGCAAGTGTGACTCCGGCCTAAGAGAAACCGCATGTGGCTTTTTTTTTTTTTAGAGATATATATATCTATAGATATAGATATAGATATAGATATAGATATATCTATATCTATATTTATATTTATTATAAATACATTTTTTTTTATTTATTTTATTTTTATTTTTTCATCCCCAGCCAAGATAAAGCCAGCTAGGGCCTGGTATTCTCAGGCCACAGCCGCCCGGTATTGCCGCTTCCATTAGATGTGACAATCCCGATGCTTTACCGGCTCTTGCCGAATTGCCCTGATGTGTTGGCAATCGGGGTAATAGCAGGGGTTAATAACAGCACACTGCTGCTACTAAGCCCTAGGTTAGTGATGGCACTAGCGTCTATGAGATACCTCCATCACTAACCTGTACATGAAAGTAAATAAACACAGACACCGAAAAAATCCTTTATTTGGAGAAAAAAAAAAAAAAAACGCACCCTCCTTCACCACTTTATTAACCCCAAACACCCTGCAGGTCCAGCGTAAGCCACACGAGGTCCCACGACGACGCATCAAGCTCTGCTACATCTCACATCTAGCAGCCATAGAGAACGACTGCCAGCTGTGAGTGTAGCCTATGACTGAGCCGCAATGACTGCAGGAAGACGCTGTCACAGGCTGGGCGTGTCTGACTGCAACCAATCACAGACGACATGACGGCCGGTGGGCGGGGAAAGCACAGAAAGCTGTGCAGTACAGGAAGTGAATGTGCGACCCGTAAGCAGTTTGCCACCATGACACCAAGCCTCCATAAGTATGAAACTCTCACTTAATTCTCGTTTTCTTTATTTTTAATTAAATTTTACCCAAGTTCCGGATTCGGATCGTGCAGCCGGTATGCACTCAGCCCTGTTTGCACTCAGCCACTCCCTAATTTTATTCAAGTACCACTAAGACATACAACTGTGTCTTAGGATTAGACTCCAGAGTCCTATCTTTGTATGCTCCACCATTTGGGTCCTGCTCGGCCCCCGTTTATTTTGAGGCCTGCTGGCATATACTGGAGGTGAAGTTCAAGAGTTAGGGACCATCCTGATTGGGAACGCCTTGTCTTGGTGGGATGGTTTTTACACTGACTATTTTGATCAAAAAAGTTTCCTGTTTTTATGTACTTATACTATTACTATTTATTTGCTTATTGCAGGGTATTTGCTGATTTGTTTTTATCCTAGGTTTTGTCACTTATTGACTACAATGTGACTGTGCACCTGCACCTTGCACTTATACCAACAGATGTGCTGGCCCATTTTTTGGGTTTTGATCCACAATACCCTGACAAAGATTAGCAGCCATGAATGGGTGTAAGTGATTGAGCAAAACCAGCTTTCCTTTTTCTAAGCTATATTAAAATGTGTTCAGGTCTAGATCAAAATTATACACAGCCAGCCCGCGGCAAAGACAAAGGAAGGTGAAGAGGAACGCACAAGACTTCTGTATCATGAGCAGAGATAAAAAGTAACGCTCCAACATACCCTGCATTAGAGATGCATAAAATGTGCAAACACCTTATACATGAACTGTAGTCTTTCTACATTCAGGAAGTAGAGAAGTGAAAAAAATACATAAAAAGATTAATGAAAAAAGGCCATTAGAAAAGTTCGGACTGTTTAACCAAATGTCTAAACATAAAAATTTGATTTAAAGACGTGTTGGTAATTTTTTAGGTCATGAAAAAAATTATTTTATTTAGTTTTCACTCATCACTAAGCCTATTAATAGGCTGACACCTGCTTTTCAGTAGATGTCACTTATCAGCACAGGCAGGATTGTTAGGCTAAGTTCACACAGGGCATCTTTTCCTACATTTTTGGTGCGTTTTTGAGGTCACAAAGATGCACCTAAATGCATGCATTTCCTTCCCCCAGCAAAGTCTATGAGATTTCTGTTTCGCTGTCCACACTGGGCATCTTTTGTTGGCTGCATCTTGGCTGTTTTTGAAGATGCAGCATGTCAATTCTTTTTGCGTTTTTTCAGCATTTTTGAGCCCTTCCAGTCAATAGATTTGTCATAAAAAACGCATTGGGCAAAACGCAGTAAAAACAAAGTAAAAACGCATTGCATTTTTTTTATGCCTTTTTTGCCGCGGTGCATTTTTGGTGCGTTTTATTGGGATAAAAACTGTACATTTTAATGGTAAAAAAAAAAAAAAAAGATGTCGCGTGTGAACATACCCTAACTTAGGTAACACAGAAGCCATAATTTACAATAGTGGATGGTCACAGCTCACCTTCTCCCTGTATAGGTCAAAGAGAATACCTAGCAAACTGTCTCAATTGTGTCAGTGAATAACTCCAGTCTATTATTTCCCATGGTCCAAATAGCGTATATCTAAAGTACATGTGCGCTCCCCTCCACCCCTCATGATAAACAAAAAAAAAAATGAGGAAAAAATAGCGGCTTTCCTTACACAAAATATGTCATTGCTGTTTCTAAATTAAACCCAGTGAAATATACTGTATTTTTCGGACCATAAGACGCACCCTGGTTTTAGAGGAAAATAGGAAAATAAAATGTTAAGCAAAAAATGTGGTCATGACACAATTATGGGGCGAGGATCTGCTGCTGACACTGTAATGGGGGTAATGTCCCCAAATGCTCTACTAAGGTACCCCATTCCTAGTAATGATCCTCCTGCCTTGTATATGATCCCCATCCTTGTATATATGTCCCTCATCCTAGTATAGCCCCCCCATCCTGGTCAATACCCCCATGCTGCTCATAATATACCCCCATGCTGCTCATAATATACCCCCATGCTGCTCATAATATACCCCCATCCTGCTCATAATATACCCCCATCCTGCTCATAATATACTCTCATCCTGCTCATAATATACCCCCATGATGCTAATAATAATCCCCCATGCTGCTCATAATATACCCCCATCCTAGTATATGCCTTCATCCTGCTATATACCCTATCCTGCTATATGGCCTGTATCCTATGGCACAGAAAAAAAATAAACGTTTATACTCACCTTTCCTCGCTCCATGCAGTATCGCTTGTCTTCCTGTCTGTGTCAGCAGCAGCTCCGCTGATCTGTGTGGAGCCGTTCCCCTGCAGCATCGCAATGTCCTCCTGTCTGCCAGGCCGGTGATTTGTGCGGAGACTAGCGGTGCGCACAGGGTTGATGTCATCCCTGTGTTCACTGCTCTCTACACAGATCAGCTGTCCGGCAGACAGGAGGACATTGCGATGCTGCAGGAATCAGTGGACAGTTAGTATACCGTACTTATTCTCTGTCCCCCACGCTGATGATGCGCGGGGGCAGTGAATACAGCCAAACATGATCACTCCAGGCTGTAGTTGCCAGGGGTGATCACGCGGGCCGGCTGTTTACTATGCGTGCATTCCCGGCCATCATCCCGCCCACCTGTCAGCGCCGGCTTCAGCACTGAGAGATTATGGGAGGGAGGATACATGCATATGAAATGAGTGGGTCCACGTGGTCACGGTAGGCGCTGCTACAGCCTGCTCGTGTCGCCGATGACCCGCTCCACCACAGCAAACTCATTCCCCGCAGCCCTACATTCAGACTAAGACGCACCCCCCATATTTGGGGGGGAAAAAAGTGCATCTTATAGTCCGAAAAATACAGTAATCTTTTTCCAGTTTGTTTTTATTTCTGGATTATGATCTCCTGCTCTCCCTTCACTATCTCTAACAATGAAAAAATGGATGTGGAATAGCAGAGAACGTCGACAGCAGTGTGTTGTTGGATGGATTTACATTAGAAGCAGCAGGACAGCCAGCTATGTATAGGAGTTACACAGACTGACGAGTATTTTTTTTTAATAAAGATGATTCAGTGCAGCAATATACAATAATAAACATTGTAGTTACTGATTAGCTAGCAGTCTAAGAAAGTGTCAGATTGTATGTTTTAATAATGCATATAATAAAGAATTGATCATTATTTCCAAATTATTTACCAAAATATCAAACCATCATTGGAAATTAACTCATACCAATCTCTTTAGCTACTGAATAAGCCTCTTCCGGTGTCTTTGCTACAAAACCCTTTGGTATGGCGATGCCGGCATCTTTAAGGAGTCCCATGCTCAGATACTCATGCAGTGACAAGTTTCTTTGTTGTTGTGCTTTTACTCCTTGAGAATTGAGTACACCGGGGAATACACCGAGAACCTGAAAAAGATTAGAAATTACATATTTATTGTTTAAGAATAAAAAAAAAAAAAAAAAAAAAATATATCTGGAAATTGTGGCGTTTTAAAGAAAACAATTGAAAAAGGAAAATGTGTGCCTGATATTCCGGTCCAGCAATGGTCTAGGTATGAGTGAATATTAACACCGCATTGCAGATTACACCTCTAGCCGCAGCGTTAGTGATGCTCGGAGCGTCTCCCACCGCAATATCAGGATTTGTCACCCCTGACACTTCCCATTAATCTTTCTAAGTTACTGAACATGAGCGGCATATTTGAGAAGCAGTAGTTAGTGTAGAAAGGAAGATCTCTATATACTAGAATTACACCCTACAAATGTCTGATGCGACACAGAAGAAATAGAACATTATTGATATTAAGTCAGAAAATATTGCCTTGAAATAAAGAAAAACTGATGACTGGAGCCGCTGACTGAGGGCATGACGGACAGGCACATTTCCTCCTGCATTTGTGGTATAGACCAAAGCTGAAGTTCTGCTTTGTCTGTTGGAAGTAGCAGAAACGCCATTCTGTAATAATCCCAGAAACAATCAATCATTCCTGTTTTCTCAAAACTGAGATTGGTGAGTAAACTCAGGCACATGTATGCAGGATTAAAAGGGTCGTCCATTACATTTAGGCCTCAGTTTCACATGCACATAGCTCCTGAGCCAGAGCATCGGAAGCGATATGCTAATGACCCCCGGCTGCGAGCGTCAGCCAAGGGTCAAGCGACTGTGATGCGATCTTGCAATTGGATCACAGCTGCAGAGAAGAGGGAGGGAGCACTTTCTCCCCATCTCCTCCTCGGCCTGTCTCCGCGTACATCGCACTGCACTCAGATGACATGTGAGTGCAGTGCGATATTTCACGCGCACCCATAGACTTGCTGCCAAACGCAGCATACCGATATTATTCCGGATGCCGCTATGGTTTGAGAAATCAATCACTTATGGACACCGCCCCATAGGTTTGCACTAGAGTGAGAGCAATCCGATGCTTTATCAGTTTACACTTGTCCTAGCAAAACTCAAGTGAAAACGAGCCCATAGGGTATATGCCCACGATCAGGAGCCACTGTGCCCTGGACGCAGTGAGTCCTGACCTGTGGGGCCAAGAGACTCCTCCGCAGGAGAAAGCAGGAGACTGCAACTGCTCGTACCCACGACCCGGTCTCAGGCAGTTGCGGTTTCTCGCTTGTATTCTCCCTACGGAGGACGCATGCGAATACGAAGCAAACAATTAACATGCTGCGGCTTGGAAAGTCCCACCGCAGGTCAGTGTTTGCTGCAAAAAAAACAAACAAGCACAGTGGGCACAGGATTTCTAGAAATCCATCCACTGCGCTTGTACTGTACTGCGTTTTGGACACAGCGAAAACACTCTACATCTAAAACGCTGCAAACACTGATCGTGGACACGTACCCTTATACTAATAATATAGAAAAGACCACAGCACTCCTTTGTATCAGTGAAAAGAATTACATTTATTGATGTGTCATGTTTATAGGTAATAGCATTGTTTTTTTTACATAGATTTTGCTGGGGAAGGGCTGCAGAAAGGTTATGAACAAAAACCGCACCTTTTCTGCAGCAAAAACTGAGGCAAATCCGCGGCAAAAAAATGCAGTGAGCGCAAAGGGCCAAAGACCTGATGATTAGATACCTTTTTCCCCAAAGTAGTATTTTTTTTTTTATTCTATTTTCTATACATGGTTTGGGGACAACTGACCACTATCTTGCCTGAGCTACACTTAACAGCATTCAAAGATGTGGTTTACAGCAGCAACAAGAACAATAACCCCTACTATCTACAGTACACCACAAAAGTGAGTACACCCCTCACATATTTGTGATGACCCGCTCCACCGTAGCATCCTCATTCCCCGCAGCCCTACATTCAGACTATAAGACACACCCCCTCACTTTCCCCCAACATTTGGGGGGAAAAAGTGCATCTTATAGTCCGAAAAATATGGTAACTTTTTGATGATATTCTAATTTATTGAGCTGCACTTGTATATTTTCATAGGAAAACACTGAAGATATGACACTGACACAATAAGTTGTCAGTGTACAGCTTGTATACTAATGTAAATTTGGGGTATCCTCTAAATAATGCAGCACACAGCCATTAACGTCTTAATCGCTGTCAACAAAAGTGAGTACACCCCTAAGTGAAAAAGGGCAAATTGTGCCCAGCCATTTTCCCTCCACGGTGTCATGTCACTCATTCGTGTGTTACAAGGTCTCAGGTGTGAATGGGGAGCAGGTGTGTTCAGGTTGTTATCGCTCACACGCTCTCATACTGGTCACTGGATGTTCAACATGGCACATCATGGCAAAGAATTCTCAAAGGATCTGAAGGAAAAAAAAAAAAAAAGAAAAGAATTGCTGCTCTAAATAAAGATGGCCAAGGCTATAATAAGATTGCCAACACCCTGAATATGAGCTGTAGCACGGTTGTCAAAACCATACAGAGGTTTCACAAGTTCCACTCCAAACAGGCCTCACCAGGGTTGACCAAAGAGGTTGAGTGCACGTGCTCAGTCTCATATCCAGAGGTTGTCTTTTCAAAATAGCTGTATGAGCGCTGCCAGCATTGCTGCAGAGGTTACTGGGGGAGGGGGCTCAGCCTGCCAGTCCTCAGACCATACGCCGCACACTACATCAACTTGGTCTCCAAGGCTGTCATCACAGAAGGAAGCCTCGTCTAAAGATGATGCACAAGAAAGCCCACAAACCGTGTGATGAAGACAAGCAGACTAAGGAAAAAGATTACAGTAAAGAAGTCCTGTGGTCTGAAGAGACAAAGATAAACTTATTTGGTTCAGATCGTGTCATGTGTGTGTAGCTGCAACCAGATGAGGAATACAAAAACAAATGTCTCTTGCCTTCAGCCAAGCATGGTGGTAGGAGTGTCATTGTTGGGGGCTGAATGAGTGCTGCCAGCTGTGGGGAGCTACAGTTGATTAAGGAACCATGAATGCCAACATATACTGTGACATATTGTTGAAGCAGAGCATGATCCCTTCCTTTCAGAAACTGGGCTGGAGGGCAGTATTCCAAAATAATTACAACCCCATTAACACCTCAAAGACGAATACAGCCTTGCTAAAGAAACTGAGGGTAAACGTGTTGGAATGGCAAAGTAGGTCTGCAGGCCTAAACCCTATTGAGCATTTGTGGGACAAAATTAAACGGATGGTGGAACAGCGCAAGATCTCCAACATCCACCAGCTCCGTGCTGACGTCATGGAGAAGTGGAAGAGGATTCCAGTGCTCTTGCGAAGCTCAAGTGAACTCCATGACCAAGAG
The DNA here is from genome assembly GCF_048569485.1 of Anomaloglossus baeobatrachus. Classification (NCBI taxonomy): domain Eukaryota; kingdom Metazoa; phylum Chordata; class Amphibia; order Anura; family Aromobatidae; genus Anomaloglossus; species Anomaloglossus baeobatrachus. The sequence continues at coordinate 633,489,021 of NC_134354.1, forward strand.
AGATAAAGTGGTTTTACACTACTTTATGTAACTCCTTCTCATATGACTTAACTCTTCCTAATAAAGGTATATTAGGAAAATTATTACCCACCCTGCTCCTGTAGACTTAGGTATGTGTGGCTTCTTTATCACTCTTGTTGCGATGCAGCCACTGCTACTTCCGCTCTGGGGACCAGAATCGGGTGCACTGAACAGTGAACGTCATTGGTGGGGATGAGGCTACCTCTCTGACAGCAGTCTGAGTACGCATGCTCAGATCAGACCTCTGCCTCCATCCGGCCGATGATGATTTGAAGTGCTGTCCTTCAGCTGACAAGTGCTGCCATGTTCTACTTGTTATTACAAGGTATATCACAATGCTGGACAGCAGAAGGCACGGCACATCAAAGCTTTAGCTCGATCGAGGGAGAGGAAGGTAGGGCCTGATCTGAGCTTGGTCATGCGTGGTGCAGAGTGACTGAATAATAATAATTTTTATTGATATAGCGCCAACATATTCCGCAGCACTGTATAATTCAGAGGGGACATGTACAGACAATACGCTTTGAAACGTCGTGCCTTCTGCTGTCAAACCCTGTTATATACTTTAAATTAGTAGTGGAAAACCTCTTTAAAAAGGCAGTGCTTAAAAATTATGGTGGCCTCACAAAATATTGACACTTTGGGCCCAATCTGGCCATTTTCACTTAGGGGTGTTGTCACTTTTGTTACCAGCGTTTTTGTTTTTCTATTAGGCTATGTGCGCACGTGTGCACTCTGCACGGCACCTAAAAGGTGCGCTTCAGAGCGCAGCTGAAAAGCTCCGTTCTGAAGCGCATGGTGCCGGCGAGAACGTGCGCTCTGCCTGCAGCTCCTGCCATAGACAGGGCAGGGGCTGCCGGCAAAGCGCACGGAAGAAGTGACATGTCACTTCTTAGAACGCAGCGATTTGGGCAGCAGCTGAAGCGCTGCGCTCTAAAACGCCACGTGCGCACGGCCCCTGCACAATCTCCATAGATTGTGCAGGGGACGCAGGACGCATGCAGTTACGCTGCGCTACAAAGCGCAGCGTAACTGCATGTAATTACGCACACGTGCGCACATAGCCTAACACACGCTCCTCTCCACATTCCGTGGTCCCAGCGGGGCTTACATCCGAACCCGCCAAAAAAACGGGATTGGGATGTATGTTCTGTCAGGGCTATTGTCTATAATGGTGCAGATGGAGTCACTGTGTGCTCTGTTCTGCACCATTATCGGGCATATACGACTACAGGATGTGGACACCCACGCAGTGTGAAAGGGGCCTAAGGGCTCTGTGTCAAGTTATTTAGAGAGTACACCAAATTAGCACTATTGGGGCTTGTGCATACGAAAGCATAAATCAAACGAATGGAAACAGAAAAAAAAAAAAACGCATACCACTCCAGACCAATGTTATTTTAGGGGGTAGATCCGATCTGTGACTTTTTTCCTTCCTCCACCCAATTTGGCTTGAGAAGAAAAACAATTGCAGCGATTGTCAGCGAGTTTTCCATCACTTGCACCCGTACAAGTCTATGGGTGCGTGTGAAACATCGGACTGCACTGGGATGACATCCGAGTGCAGTCCGATATACGAACCGGCAGCGGAGAAGACGGAGAGATTAATGTCTCCATCTTTTCCGCACCTGTGATTTGATCACAGGATC
>NC_134354.1:633495690-633550690 GCF_048569485.1 Anomaloglossus baeobatrachus
TACTCTTTAGGGTTTGTTCACCCAGTTTTGTTTTTTTTTTCAGGTTGATTTGTAATGGGTCCACTCTAAAAAGAACACGTGAAATACACCCAAAACATTTTACAGCATGAACCTTTTCATTTCTATGTAAAAAAAAAAAAACAATATTCATATGTTCAGGCTTTTGTTGGTTGTTTAACTGCTTCAGGCTTCCAAAATGACAAGAAATGCCAAGTGGTTTAAAGAAGTTAGCGGACCATCTTTCAGGCATTTTTTGCTTGGAAGACATAACAACCTTAAAATACAATTCAATGGGATGGCTGAGGAGAAATCCAGAAGATGCTCAGTACCTTTAAGGCCCTGTGCGCAGTAGAAAAAGGATTGTTCTTAATATATTGAGAGTCTGAAAGATTAGCGCGCTTGCATTAAAAAACGCACCAATAACACATGCGTTTTTACCGGGTTTTTTTCCCCGCCGGTTGGTCTTTGCATTTTTTTTCCCATTATCTATGGCAAAAAAACGCAGGTACCTGCAGAAAAGAAGTGACATGCACATTCTTTTTCTCAAGAAATTCTGCAGAAAGAATGTTCTTAGGGGGAAAAAAAAAAAAAAAAAAAAAAAAAAAAAAAAAAAACAACTAGCTATTTTTTTCATAGGTTTAGCTGGGGAATATCTGCAGAAAGGTTACAACCATTTTCTCAGCAAAAACGCAAAAAAAAAAAAAAAAAAAGCGGGTAAAAACGCAGTGTGCGCACAGAATGTTTTTCCAGAATTTTTGTTTGAAAAACTGCTTCCTTCATTGTTACATAGAGTTAAAATAAATAAATAAAATAAGAAAGGCCTCTAAAATGTTTGGGGGGGGGGAATTGGTGGGGAAAGCTCAAAATAGAGTCCAAGAATTGACCAAAAAAAAAAAAAATCACACACACATACAGTACAGACCAAAAGTTTGGACACACCTTCTCATCTATAGAACAACTGTTAAGAGGAGACTTTGTGCAGCAGGCCTTCATGGTAAAATAGCTGCTAGGAAACCACTGCTAAGGACAGGCAACAAGCAGAAGAGACTTGTTTGGGCTAAAGAACACAAGGAATGGACATTAGACCAGTGGAAATCTGTGCTTTGGTCTGGCGAGTCCAAATTTGAGATCTTTGGATCCAACCACCGTGTCTTTATAGAAAAAGTGAACGGATGGACTCTACATGGCTGGTTCCCACCGTGAAGCATGGAGGAGGAGGTGTGATGTGTGGGGGTGCTTTGCTGGTGACACTGTTGGGGATTTATTCAAAGTTGAAGACATACTGAACCAGCATGGCTACCATAGCATCTTGCAGCGGCATGCTATTCCATCCGGTTTGCGTTTAGTTGGACCATTATTTAATTTTTCAACAGAACAATGACCCCAAACACACCTCCAGGCGGGTCATTCCGTGTCAAGTGGACCAGTTTTAAAAATCGTCCCCACTCGACGTTCTCCGATTTTGCTGAAAATTTATAAGGATGTACATGTATGTTTGAAAAGAGGTTTTGTAAATTTTTAGGGCCAGATCTCAAATATATTGGGCACTGTTGACCTTTCACTGGTGGCCCCCCCCAAGCCTGCGGCTTCAGCTAAGAGGATTTTGCAAACTTTGGCACATAGCCATTAGAGTTCTATACTGGCTATGATGCTGAAATTTGGCATACTAGCTCAACTTTTGCTGCTAAACGCGATAAAATTATTACCGGCTATGACAAAACAATATTTCGGCCGCAATTTTGTGTCAAAATAGCATGCAAAACGTGTCGCATAAAATATATGCCAAACTTTGCCCATATATAACTCAAGACCAAAAACCAATAGGAACTGGTGCTTTACCCTGTACAACAAACATCTTCATGACTTTGCATTGCTGCAATATCACGGTCAAAGCATATGTATTTGTGGAAATATTCACACCCACATATGATGAAAAACTTAAAAAAAACGAATTTTACCTATTTTTAGGTCAAATTTCCCAAAAAGGGTACCCCTAAAATATATTAATTCTGTTATCATTTGAAATAGCACATTTTTCTCTACAAGGATCATTGGGGTTTTTTTTGGAGTCTCTCCATTTAAGAAAAGAAAAATGCCACTGAACATGGTGTTATGTATGCACGTAATGCATTGATTTTGTGTTTGATTTTCAGATTCTTATCACGTTACAGAGTTGTATTGTTGCTAGCAATGTCTATTATAATCAAAAACCTATAAACCTATTGACTATTGTTACATTTTAATGCATATATTATTTATTTTTTAGTGATGGAGAATGAAATTGATGACGATTCGGCCCAGTGCTCTATCGGCCTTGCGAACAATTCAAAGTGCCACCTTAAGACATTCACCCATAGCAAGGATGAGTTGAAATTGTTTACAAGCTTTGGATTGGATGAACAGAAATTGCTGCGTCGACGAGTGGGACTAAATTTTGACGAACATTCACAAATCTGTTTACACCATGAAGCTTCATTCTTGACCAAATATGAGCATTTGCAAAAAACGTGTTGCAATCCTTTTGGGAAGAAAGGTCATAACACCAAAAAGAATTTGCGAGCTATCAATTTGTTAGCAGCTGACCAGTTGAACGAATTCACAAAGAATGATGTGAAGCCTGGCCAGAAGATGTGTGTATCATGTCGAAAAGAATTTGCTAAAAGAAAAAAAAAATCAGCTGATCCAGTTTCCTCTGAATCAGATCCAGATGGAATGGAATGTTCTCCTGAAAGTCTAAATTCAAGCTTAACATCCATTGGCATCTCTCCTCTGAAATATCCACGGGTAAGCCAAAAGGATTGCAACACGTTTTTTGCAAATGCTCATATTTGGTCAACAATGAAGCTTCATGGTGTAAACAGATTTGTGAATGTTCGTCAAAATTTAGTCCCACTCGTCGACGCAGCAATTTCTGTTCATCCAATCCAAACCTTGTAAACAATTTCAACTCATCCTTGCTATGGGTGAATGTCTTAAGGTGGCACTTTGAATTGTTCGCAAGGCCGATAGAGCACTGGGCCGATTCGTCATCAATTTCATTCTCCATCACTAAAAAATAAATAATATATGCATTAAAATGTAACAATAGTCAATAGGTTTATAGGTTTTTGATTATAATAGACATTGCTAGCAACAATACAACTCTGTAACATGTGATAAGAATCTGAAAATCAAACACAAAATCAATGCATTACGTGCATACATAACACCATGTTCAGTGGCATTTTTCTTTTCTTAAATGGAGAGACTCCAAAAAAAACCCCCAATGATCCTTGTAGAGAAAAATGTGCTCTTTCAAATGATAACAGAATTAATATATTTTAGGGGTACCCTTTTTGGGAAATTTGACCTAAAAATAGGTAAAATTCGTTTTTTTTAAGTTTTTCATCATATGTGGGTGTGAATATTTCCACAAATACATATGCTTTGACCGTGATATTGCAGCAATGCAAAGTCATGAAGATGTTTGTTGTACAGGGTAAAGCACCAGTTCCTATTGGTTTTTGGTCTTGAGTTATATATGGGCAAAGTTTGGCATAAATTTTATGCGACACGTTTTGCATGCTATTTTGACACAAAATTGCGGCCGAAATATTGTTTTGTCATAGCCGGTAATAATTTTATCGCGTTTAGCAGCAAAAGTTGAGCTAGTATGCCAAATTTCAGCATCATAGCCAGTATAGAACTCTAATGGCTATGTGCCAAAGTTTGCAAAATCGTCTTAGCTGAAGCCGCAGGCTTGGGGGGGGCCTCCAGTGAAAGGTCAACAGTGCCCAATATATTTGAGATCTGGCCCTAAAAATTTACAGAACCTCTTTTCAAAAACATACATGTACATCCTTATAAATTTTCAGCAAAATCGGAGAACGTCGAGTGGGGACCACTGGTCCACTTGACACGGAATGACCCAGGCTGTGTAAGGGCTATTTGACTAAGAAGTATAGTGATGGGGTGCTACGCCGGATGACCTGGCCTCTACAGTCACCAGACCTGAACCCAATCGAGATGGTTTGGGGTGAGCTGGACTGTAGAGTGAAGGCAAAAGGGCCAACAAGTGCTAAGCATCTCTGGGAACTCCTTCAAGACTGTTGGAAAACCATTTCCGGTGACTACCTCTTGAAGCTCATCAAGAGAATGCCAAGAGTGTGCAAAGCAGTAATCAAAGCATAAGGTGGCTACTTTGAACTAGAACCTAGAATATAAGACATATTTTCAGTTGTTTCACACTTTTTAAAGTATTTCATTCCACATGTTTTCATTCATAGTTTTGATGCCTTCAATGTGAATCTACAATTTTCAGAGTCATGAAAATAAAGAAAAAAACTCATTGAATGAGGTGTGTCCAAACTTTTGGTCTGTACTGTACATCCCGCTTCAGGTGACGTCTGCTTGAGAAATAGTCATTTTTGGCTCCATGGCCATGATAAAGTTATGTCAACATACCTTAGTTTTCCCAAAAGACTGTCAATGTCAAAACCAAAAGGTCTTAGAGCTAAATTTAATAGGAGGAAAATAAAGAAAAAAGGAAGAAAAAAAAATTTAAAAAAAATGAAGCCTCATGGCAATTGTACAATTGGGACTCTTGTTCTCAAATCAGAGAATGTTAAAGGGGTGGTCCGAAGGCTGCAGAAATGTTCATTAATTCCTTATCCATTTATTGCCCTATTTTAAACATTTCTAATATCCACGAGAGTGAGAAATTCCATGCCTGTTGGTGCGGGGTCAGTGACCTACAGAGCCTGATTCTGAGAACGAAGCTCTATAGCATTCAATGGACGTCGTGGGACATTAGGCTGGGAAGGGCCAAAATAACCAAGGACCCTCCCAGCCTGATAATACTAGCCCCAGCTGTCTGTTTTACCTTGGCTGGTTATCAAAAATAGGAGGAAACCTATGTAAATTTATTTTTTTAATTCTTTTAAATGTACCTTAATTTTCATTTTACAAGGCGCAGCGGACTATAAGACACACCCTAAATTTAGAGGGGGAAAAAAAGGGCGGGGTCCGTCTTATAATCCGGTGGTGTCTTACCAGAGGGGGGGGGCAACAGCAGTGGTGGAGCGGGGACACAGGAGGCAGGGGCGGTGGTGATGTAGGGTACTGCTGCAAGCAGTGTAGCGGGTGTCCCACATGCTCGCAGTGGGCTCAGTCAGACATCCAGAAACTGGCAGCAGTACGGGCTTCAAAGAAATGACGCCCCGAGTCGGTGGGTGCACACAATAAGCTATTGGCTCGAATACGAGCCGTGATCTCATCTGTGCACGCGCCACCTCTGGGCATCATTTTCCTTAAGTCCGCTGCTGGGAGATCAATGGGTCGGAGGCGGGGAATGCGCAGATGAGATCTTCAGCAGAGAGCTCCATTTGCACACGCACAGACTCCGAGCGCCATTATTTGAAGCCCACACTGCCGAGATTATCAGGATGGCTGGTGCCTCACCACCGCAGAGAGCACCAGCACAGTGCCCGCAGCACAGAGCAGCGCCCCTGCCTGGTGTGACCATTCACAAGCTACATACAGATTATAAGACGCACCCTTTATTTCCCTCCAAAATTTTAGGGAGGAAAAATGGGTCTTATAATCCGTAAAATATGGTATTTCTTTGGTTCCCAACAGTATACAGGCATATTCCCATGCCGAAAAGTGCTACAGCCTTTTATCAAATTTTATTCGGCAGCCAAACAGCAACCAAACGACGAAGTCGATCACGGACTTCCGTGACAAGTCATTGTTTGAGCACTGGACACGAGTTGTCCGGTACGAATCCCAAACTTTACCATTTGGGTATGTTCAATCCTAATCAGCATTAACCCCTTCAGCCCCCAGCCTGTTTTCACCTTGAAGACCCGGCCATTTTTTACATTTCTGACCAGTGTCACTTTGACAGGTTATAACTCTGGAACGCTTCAACGGATCCTGGCGATTCTGAGATTGTTTTTTCGTGACATATTGTACTTCATGTCAATGGTAAATTTAGGCCGATATTTTTTGCGTTTATGTGTGAAAAGTTTGGAAATTTGGCGAACATTTTGAAAATTTCGCAATTTTCAAAATTTGAAATTTTATGCCCATAAATCTGTGAGATATGTCACACAAAATAGTTACTATGTAACATTTCCCACTTGCCTACTTTACACCAGCGCAATTTTCGAAACAAAATTTTTTTTCGTTAGGAAGTTAGAAGGGTTCAAAGTTCATCAGCAATTTTTCATTTTTCCAACAAAATTTACAAAAAAAATTTTAGGTACCACATCACATTTGGAGTGACTGAGAGGCCTAGGTGACAGAAAATACCCAAAAGTTACCCCATTCTAAAAACTGCATCCCTCACACTGCTCAAAACTACATCCAAGAAGTTTATTAACCCTTTAGGAGCTTTACAGCAACCAAAGCAATGTGGAAGGAAAAAATGAAAATTTTACTTTTTTACACAAAAATGTTACTTTAGCCATAAAATGTAGCATTTTCACAAGGGTATCAGGAAAAATGCACCATAAAATTAATTGTGCAATTTCTCCTGAGTACACCGATATCTCATATGTGGGGGAAATCAATTGTTTTGGTGCACGGCAAGGCTCGGAAGAGAAGGAGCATCATTTGAATTTTTGAAAGCAAAATTGTCTGGAATAATTAGCAGATGTGATGTTGCGTTTGGAGACCCCCTGAGGTGCCTAAACAATGGAGCTCCCCCACAAGTGACCCCATTTTGGAAACTAGACCCCTCATGGAATTTATCTAGATGTTTATTGAGCACTTTGAACCTCTGGGGGCTTCACAAAAGTTAATAACTTTGAGCAATGAAAATAAAAAAAAAAAAAAATTACCACGAAATTGTTACTTCAACCAGGTAGCTTTTTTTTTCACAAGGGTATCAGGAAAAATTGCAACATAAAATGTATTGTGCATTTTCTCCTGAGTACACATACCTCATATGTGGTGGAAATCAAATGTTTGGGCGCACAGCAGGGCTCGGAAGGCAAGGTGCGACAATTGACTTTTCAAACGCAAAATTGTCTGGAATCGTTAGTGGATGCCATGTTGTGTTTGTAGACCCCCTGAGGTGCCTAAACAATGGAGCTCCCCCACAAGTGACCCCATTTTGGAAACTAGACCCCTCATTGAATTTATCTAGATGTTTACTGAACACTTTGAACCCCTGGAGGCTTCACAAAAGTTAAGAACGTTCAGCCGTGAAAATATATATATTTTTTTTTTTTAACCATGAAATTGTTATTTCAACCAGGTAGCTTTTTTTTCCACAAGGGTATCAGGAAAAAATGCACCATACAATGTATTGTGCAATTTCTCCTGAGTACACAGATACCTCATATGTGGTGGAAAGTAATTGTCTGGGCACACAGCGGGGCTCAGAAGAGAAGGAGCGCCATTTCACAGCAAAATTGGTTGGAATTATTAGCGTACGCCATGTTGCGTTTGGAGACCCCCTGAGGTGCCTAAACAATGGAGCTCCCCCACAAGTGACCTCATTTTGGAAACTAAACCCCCATGGCATAAATCTACATGGGTAATGAGCACTTTGAACCCTCACGTGCTTCATACATTGAGGCATAAAAACAAAAAAGTACTTTTTTTTTTCCACAAAATGTTATTTTAGGCTCCATTTTTTAATTTGTACAGGGGTAACAGGATAAAGTGGACCGCAAAATTTGTTGGGCAATTTGTTCTGAGTACGCTGATACCTCATATGTGGCAGAAAAACACTGTTTGGGCGCACGGCAGAGCTCCAGAGGAAAGGAGCGTCATTTGACTTTTTAAATGGAAAAATTAGCTGGAATCGTTAGCCGCACCATGTCGCGTTTGGAGATCCCCCTGATATGCCCAAACAGTGGAGCTCCCCCACATGTGACCCCATGTTGGAAACTAGACCCCCCCCCAATACAAAGAAATATTAGTTTGGCATAATAAAAAATACAGACGGCAGTAAAAAAAAAAAATAAAAAAAAAAAAATATATATGCACCTGCAACTGACACTAAGGCAAGTGCCACACGTGAGAGCAATGCACAAATCTCGCATCGCATCACCCGACACAGCCGCACACTCCTGTCCGGATGATGCGGTGTGAGACTCGAGCATCGCTCTCATGTGTGGCACTGGGCTGACCCTTACAATATTCAGTAAAAAATACTGTAGTTGAAGATTACTACAGTATAATTTTACTGGCCCTAAACTAAGTTTATTTGTATTTCTTAGTTTACAGAAAAAAAAATTAGGACGAACGCACAGATGTACTGCAAAAAGGGGGGGGGGGGACTAGGTGGGATGGAAAAAAAGATGGATGGAGGATAGAAGAGGGCGCAACAGATGCAGGAGCGGCGGAGGATGGGTGAGGGGGCACGGCGGAGGATGGGAGGGCGTGGCGGATGGAGGAGCGGTGGAGGATGGGTGAGGGCACAACGGATGCAGGAGTGGCGGAGGAAGGGGGGGGCGAGGGGAAGGGTGGAAGGGGAGTGGGAGGTGAGATTGGGGATAGCTACCTTACAGAATGGATCTAGGCAGCAGGATTGCAGCAGATCCGGGAGGGGGGAGAGGGGGCAGAGGATTAAGGGGATGGGAGACAGCAGGCAGCAGATCAGGGAGGGGGCAGAGGCTGATGGGGGAGTGAGGTGGCAGATGCAAGGGCGCAGAGGCTGATTGGGGAGAGCGGAGCGGCAGATGCAGGGGAGAGCGGAGCGGCAGATGCAGGGGAGAGCGGAGCGGCAGATGCTGGGGAGAGCGGAGCGGCAGATGCTGGGGAGAGCGGAGCGGCAGATGCTGGGGAGAGCGGAGCGGCAGATGCTGGGGAGAGCGGAGCGGCAGATGCTGGGGAGAGCGGAGCGGCAGATGCTGGGGCGGTGGAGCGGCAGATGCTGGGGCGGTGGAGCGGCAGATGCTGGGGCGGTGGAGCGGCAGATGCTGGGGCGGTGGAGCAGCCGCCGTGACACTCTCCTCCCGCTGCGCCACCCCCTGCATCTGGCGCCGCTTGCTCTTACTGCTGAGTAGCGGCGTCACATGCAGGGGGAGAGTAGCGGCGTCAGATGCAGGGGCGCAGTGGGAGAGCAGGGGCGAAGCACATGGAGCAGGGCAGCGGTGGATCGGGGGCTGTGACTCACAGATGGGCGCCCGCAGGAATCGCTCTCCTCAGATTCCACAGAGGGAGAAGCTAAGGAGAGCGATCTCCTACAGCGAGCTCACCCGGTTCCAGAGGCACGGTGCTGCTTGGAGAAATCGGTCACAAGGCCGATCTCTCCAATCAGAGCTGGGGGCGGGTGCAGTAAAGCTCACTGAGCTCCAGCCAATGGCCAGTGCTGCAGCTGCACTGACATAGCTGGATTTCAATGCTTCAGCCATTTTCAATGGCTGAAACATAACACTGGCTGTGATTGGCTGACGAACGCCGTTCAGCCAATCACAGCCTCCGTAGGTCCGGGAAGGAGACACCACCCCTCCTGAGGTCAGGTACAAGTCCTCTCCTTCCCGAATCTACAGTTTTTTAAAACCGATCGCGGTGCCCGGTGCTCCGGGGCCGCGATTTCGCCATGACGGATCTAGCCGTCATGGGTCTTTAAGTACCAGGGCACCATGACGGCTAGATCCGTCAAAGGTCGTGAAGGGGTTAAATAATCTAAGTTGGGAAAGTGAAGAGAAAAATATAGACCAAAAAAATAAAATTTATGGAATAAATAAAAAACAGCCAAGCGCATATGTATTTACCCATTTTGCTATGAGGGCCCCTAAAAATTTCTGGTGCAAGCAATTATCTTCATAAGGTTAGTGCTTAGTAAAAACAAGTCCACCTATGTGCAATTTAAGTGTCCTATGATCGGTATATAGACACCTTTTCTGAAACGCCACAGAGACTGCAACACCATAAGGGAAAAGGCACCATTAACAAAAAAAAAAAAGACCATGAAGACCAAGGAGATCTCCAAACAAGTCAGAGACCAAAATGACAGTGTAAGTGTACCCAACCAAAGGGTAAAATTGTGGTGTTACTTTTACCAAACAATGAACGGCATGGGGGGGGGGGGGGGGGGGGTGGACCGTTCCTGAATTACTGTTTCATGTTAATTCTACCAGCCCAAAAATGAGAATAAGGCTATGTGCGCACGTTGCGTACAGTCACTGCAGAAATTTCTGCAGCGATCTGAAGAGCACATGTGCGCTTTAAATCGCTGCAGAAATGTCCGTAGTGAAAAAAAAAAAAAAAAACGATTCCATGCGCTCTGCCTGCAGCTCCTGCCATAGACAGAGCAGGGGCTGCCGGCAAAGTGCACGGAAGAAGTGACATGTCACTTCTTAGAACGCAGCGCTTCGGCAGAAGCCGAAGCGCTGCACTCTAAAACGCCACGTGCGCACGGCCCCTGCACAATCCCCATAGACTGTGCAGGGGACGCAGGACGCATGCAGTTACGCTGCGCTACAAAGCGCAGCGTAACTGCATGAATTACGCACACGTGCGCACATAGCCTTACAGACGATCCAAAAATGTTATGTGCCCGGAAACGGTACCGGTAGAAACAACAACTAGTCCCACAAAAACAAGACCTCACATGTCTCTCTCCAAAACGACATGGCGTCTGCTATCTATTCCAGACCATTATACACTCTAAAATTCAAATGGCGCACCTTCCCTTACGAGCCTTGCCGTGCACGCAAACAATTTATTTCCACCACATATGAGGTATCGAGTAGTCAGGAGACATTGCACAATAAATTTCATAGTACATTTTTTCCCTGTTACCCTTGTGGAATAAAAAAGCTACCTAGTTGAAGTAACAATTTTGTTGTAAAAACATATTTTTTTCATTTTCACAGCTCAACGTAGCTGCTCACCACACATCTAGATATATTCCTCGATGGGTCTAGTTTCCAAAAAGGGGTTACTTGTGGTGGAGCGCCATTGTTTAGGCACCTCAGGAAGTCTCCAAACGCGAAATGGCATCTGCTAATGATTCCGGCTAATTTTGCTTTCAAAAATTTAAATGGCGCTCCTTCCCTTCCAAGCCCTGTCGTGCGCTCAAACAGACGTTTTACACCACTTATGAGGTATCGGCGTACTCAGGAGAAATCACACAACAAATTATATGCTGCGTTTTTTCCGGTTACTCTTGTGAAAATGCAAAATTTGAGGCTAAAGTAAAATTTTTAGTCAAACAAGAGCACTAGGAGTTTTAGTGCAAATAAGAATTTTATTAAATTATTAATAAATAGTACAGGGTAAATATAGAACATTCAAAGCACAAGATGAGGGAATAAACACTTGGGTCCCATGGACCACCTTTGTACAGATAAAAGTCAATATGGTGGGGGTTTATAGTAAAAAAGTCACCAATAAAGTTACAATTAGGGAAGCAAAATGTAGAGTACAGAGACTAACTCATATGGAACAAACCCATAAGTAGTATAAAAAATGGGCTAGTTAGACTGTAATAAAATGCCAACAGAGATGAAGCGTTGTAAGTAGGCCATATACAAAATGGGTTGTAAAATGCTGTTGAGCGCTTACCTAATGCAAGGGTGGTGCAGGGGAGCCAGTCCTGAGGGGGACATCCGACGGCCGTTTCGCGGTAGTATACCGCTTCTTCCGGGAGGAGTAAGTGCATGAAGTATGCCATGCATCTACATCCACCTCTTCATCCCTGATAGAATATGGTGGGGTACGTGAGGAGGCGCTCAAAATAAATGCGGGTCCCAGCAATGGAATCCGCACCTATCGGACGTTTAGGCTATGTGCCCACGTTGCTTTTATGTGCTTATTTTCTGCACACAAGAAAGCATGTTTTGGCAGGAAAAAATGCAGCAGAAAAAAACGAGCTTTTTTTTATTGAGTTTGTGCGTTTTTCATATGCGTTTTTTCCTGCTTTTGTGCATTTTGTTTAGGCATGGAAATCATAAGGGTCCAGGCGCTGGACCCCTGCGATCGCCGCCGGGTCTTCATCTAATGTTACAGCTGGGACCCGGCTCTCACTGCCCGAGTGGTGCCAGCGCTGCTCCTTGCAGTTTAACCCCTAACTGCTGTGATCAGTGCTATTGTATCATTAAGGAGGCAGGGAGAGGAATTGCTTACCATTGCCATGGTAACCCTGGCTCATCACCATGACGACCCTTGGTTACTGAGCTACAGAGTGCCTCACACACCATGCTGCATGCACAGTGTGGGAAGCGGTCTGTACAGATATAATCCACTGTAGTGATAAAGCAGTGCAGTGGATTATAGAAAAGCAAAAAAAAAAAAAAAAAGCAGAAACCATTGTTTTCAGCAACAAAATCTGCAAGGAAAAAAGAAGCAGCGTGTGCACAACAAGTCACAATTCACAGACTTTGCTGGGATATTTTTCCTTGCTTTTATTGATTTAAATAAGTAAGGAAAAATGAATTAAAAAAAAAACACAAACTCAAAAAACGCCACGTGTGCACATAGCCTTACAGCTTATTCTGTTGAGGTACCTGCATCCATCGGACATTTAAGACCAGTTCTGTCGATATACCATAACTATGCCAGGTAAGAAAACACCTTAAGGCTATGTGCGCACTAGAAATGTGAAGTTTCTCAAGAAAATTTCTTGAGAAACTTCTGGGAGTGAAAGATTTCCGGACCTCCGGAAAAAATCCGCACCAAATCCGCATGCGGATTTGCCGCGGAATAGCCGCGATTTTCCCGCGAGTGGTTCCCTGCGGATTTTGCAGGCTGTACTGCCGAAATCCGCAGGGTACCTGCGGAAAAGAATTGACATGCTCATTTTCTCAAGAAATTTTCTCGAGAAATTCTTCTCAAGGAAATTTCTTGAGAAAAATCCGCACAGTGCGCACAGCTATTTTTTTTTCTCATAGAATTTGCTGGGAAATGTCTGCACAAAGATTGCAGACATTTCTCAAGAAATTTCCGCGGCAAATTCGCGGGTAAATCCGCGGGTAAAACACACTAGTGCGCACAGAGCCTAAATGTTTAACCTTACACTGTAGCTGGTTGACCTTTAACCCCTTAACGACCCATGACGTACTGAATACGTCATGGATCGTGTGCCGGTAAGCCCCGCCCCCTGCCGCCGGTCGGCGGCGGCGAGACGCGCACATATCAGCTGTTATCAACAGCTGATATGTGTGCCTGCTAGCCGCGGGTGGAATCGCTTCCACCCGCGGCCATTAACCCCTTACATTGTATATGGGCGCCGCCATGACAGTGACTTACCCTGCCCCCGCCGGAAGTCACGTGACATGATCACGTGACTTTCGGCGGTTGCCATGGTAGCACAGGGTCATGTGATGACGCCTGTGGCTAACATGAGTCACTTCCTCTCAATGCCGGAATACAGCCGGCATTGAAAGTGAAGCAGCAAATCTGCAGTTCTCAGCTCTGTAGCTGAGATCTGCAGATAGTGCAGAGCGATCGGATGGCTGATCGCAATAGCCCCCTAGGGGGACTAGTAAAATAAAAAAAAAAGTAAAAAAAAAAGTTTTAAAAAATTAAAAAAAAATAAAAAAACCTAAAAGTTCAAATCACCCCCCTTTCACCCCATTGAAAATTAAAGGGTTAAAAAAATAAAAAATACACACATATTTGGTATCGCCACGTTCAGAAATGCCCGATCTATCAAAATATAAAATCAATGAATCTGATCAGTAAACGGCGTAGCGGCAAAAAAATTCCAAACGCCAAAATTACGTTTTTTGGTCGCCGCAAATTTTGCGCAAAATGCAATAACAGGCGATCAAAACGTAGCATCTGAGCAAAAATGGTACCGTTAAGAACGTCAGGTCGAGACGCAAAAAATAAGCCATCACTGAGCCTCAGATCCTGAAAAATGAGAACGCTACGGGTTTTGGAAAATGGCGCAAAACGTGCGCCACGTTTTTCGGACAAGCTTGTGAATTTTTTTTAACGCCTTAGATACAAGTAAACCTATACATGTTTGGTGTCTATAAACTCGCACCGACCTGAGGCATCATACCCACACATCAGTTTTACCATATAGTGAACACTGTGAATAAAATATCCCAAAAACTATTGTACAATCCCACTTTTTTTGCAATTTTTCCGCACTTGGAATTTTTTTGCTGTTCTCCAGTACACTATATGGTAAACCTTATGGTTTCATTTAAAAGTACAACTCGTCCCGCAAAAAACAAGCCCTCATATGGCAAGATTGATGGAAAAATAAAAACGTTACGCCTCTCGGAAGAAGGGGAGCAAAAAACAAAAACGGAAAGTGCCCGGGGGCTGAAGGGGTTAAAAAAAAAAAAAAAAAATCAATTTACAATGAAAAAAACCTCACCACTAGCAGCTAATGCACAGATTACGTGAGTATTGTTTTGAAGGCCATGTGGCAAAAAGAAGAATTGTTATCAGAGAATGTAAAGGTTACAGAAAGCTAGAATCTACTGACCACGTGAGGTCTGGAGTACGAGTCTGTACAGTAGCCAACTACTAAATCAGTGAAGCGCACACTACCAAGCAACGGCCTGGCTCCTTATGTTGCAACACAGCTGATCTTAGATGTCAGGACAAGGACACACGGCTTCTCCACCGTAACTCTACACCCTGCGCATTTCACATGCCCTATGCCCAATACACTGGAATCTTACAAACATTGATTCACTCTATTACAAAACAGTTTTAGGACCTAAACCAGACAGAATGAAAAAAAGAAGACTCAGAGGTGACAGCACATAACTAGAGTCATAAAGTGACCTATGTACGGGCAGCTGCTCTGAGACATAATAAGGCACCGATAGAAGTCTATACGGCCACAAAGGACCTCTGTTTCTATATAGACACATACAGAGGGTTTTCTGTGCAATTTATAATGCCATGTTTGGTTGCTATATGGGGTGATGGTATGTCTTCATAATATGGTGCCTTATAAAAGCCCCATACTGTGGCACAGAAAGGATTTACATATGCCTATAACAACCATGCACGTTACTCTAAAACTAGCAGATCAGCTAGACTGACCGGTCTCTCCCTATCCTTTCGGCCTCTTTCACACGTCCTTGTCTCCGGTACGTGTTTGGCCGTTTCCTCACGTACCGGAGACACAGGCACACGTAGACCCATTAAAATCAATGGGTCTGCGCTCACGTGCGTGTTCTGCCATGAACCGTGTGCAGCATACGTGTGTCCGTGTGCTCCACACGTCAACATGTCAGTTTTTCTCCGGCATCACTGGTGTCACACAGAACGCAAACTGACCACACGGAGGTGAACAGTGTGACACGCGCCGGAGAAAACACACGTGTTAGACAAAAAAAATTAAAAAAAATTTTACTCACCTTCTCCAGCCCTCCTGTCTCTGCCGCTGCTGTCACTTGCTTTTGACCGCCGCTCATTATGCTCATTGCATATTCACTTCACTTCGGCCGGGGAGTCGGCAGGACCGGAGACCAAAGATCAACACCACGGACAGCGACGTCAGGGAGAACACACGTGTGCCATAAACACGGCTCACGAAGGGAAACGCGCACCTTTGACACGTCCGTGAAAAACGTGTGTGATTTTCACGAAGGTTTGAAAGAGGCCTAAGATAAGCCATCAATATCAGTTCATCGGGGGTCTGACTAGCAGCATCCCTCCAATCAACCTGTGGATGGGTTTCATTGCTTCGTTGGTACAACACTATAAAAAAGGTACAGAGCTGAGCCTCAAAGAAAGAAAAAGGACACTTATGGCTTCTTCAATTAGGAGAGGCCATCAATATATTATAGTCCTAACAAACCCCTTAGAGAAGATCTAAACACTGGTAATTTTATTATTTTTTAGTATTTACATAAAAAAAAAAGTATTATTTTTTATTATTGACATAACATTTCTATCTGAAAAAACAATTGACTCAAAATTTGCCAGGTGATATGTCTCTGTTCACAGTTCCATTACAATTTCTAGAAAAAAAATTGGGATAACAAAATATCAAGCAGAAGCATGCTCACCATCAGCAATGACTGCACCATCCAGATATCATACGACCGCTGAAGCCGGTGACTGGAAGCAGCAGTCCGGTGATTAGACGGGCACGTCATCAGAGAAAACCCCAATTACAGGATGTTCTAGTCAATCACAGGTTTCAGTGGCCATTTAAATAGCCAGATGCCATATTCATCGCTTCTAGCACCATCAACACCCAGAGGAGCAGCCTATGCTGGATCCACAGGGGCGTCAGGAGGAGAGTATGGCTTAGCTTAATAGTGTATGACAACCCGTTCCTAAGATAAAATATGAACACTGCACAACCCCTTACAAATAGCGCACAATGCATAGTCATGTACTTTGTACGACAGATACCAAAAAAAAAACAAAAGAAACAATGGTGCTTGTTGGATGCTACTAACATTTCGACAAGAATTTTATCATTGCTTACGGCTGAGAATCCAAGTGAGACAATGAAATACCACCTCTCATATCACTGCAGCCACAGACCAGCGATAGGGTCACTGCAATATCACTCACCTCTGCCACATAACCGTACAAACACCAACCCCTCACACCAGCCAAAACACCCATGTGACTAATGCTTAAATAGAAAACCCATTTAAAGGGGATGTCTAACTTAAAGAATATTGAAAATGACAGGTGACAAAAAAAAAAAAAATAAATAAATAAATACATTTTCCAATGCAGGGGTCCACAACCTGTGTCAGGCGACTGCTTCTCTTCAAGCTCGGCCCATGCGTTGGTATAACAGATAGCTACAGACAGGACAAAGTTAGAGAAACAGGAGCCTCCTCTTTGGTGACACCAGCCCCCCCATCAGCGGGCTTCTGCCTCCTCTTTGGCGACACCAGCCCCCCATCAGCGGGCTTCCGCCTCCTCCTTGGAGACACCAGCCCCCCCCCCATCAGCGGGCTTCCGCCTCCTCCTTGGCGACACCAGCCCCCCCCATCAGCGGGCTTCTGCCTCCTCTTTGGAGACACCAGCCCCCCCCCATCAGCGGACTTCTGCCTCCTCTTTGGAGACACCAGCCCCCCCCATCAGCGGGCTTCTGCCTCCTCTTTGGAGACACCAGCCCCCCCCCTCCATCAGCGGGCTTCTGCCTCCTCTTTGGAGACACCAGCCCCCCCACCAGCGGGCTTCTGCCTCCTCTTTGGAGACACCAGCCCCCCCATCAGCGGGCTTCTACCTCCTCCTCGGAGACACCAGCCCCCCCATCAGCGGGCTTCTACCTCCTCCTCGGAGACACCAGCCCCCCCATCAGCAGGCTTCTGCCTACTCTTTGAAGACACCAGCCCCCCCATCAGCGGGCTTCTGCCTCCTCTTTGGAGACACCAGCCCCCCCATCAGCAGGCTTCTGCCTACTCTTTGGAGACACCAGCCCCCCCCCATCAGCGGGCTTCTGCCTCCTCTTTGGCGACACCAGCCCCCCCATCAGCAGGCTTCTGCCTACTCTTTGGAGACACCAGCCCCCCCATCAGCGGGCTTCTGCCTCCTCTTTGGAGACACCAGCCCCCCCATCAGCAGGGTTCTGCCTACTCTTTGGAGACATCAGCGCGCCCCCCCCCCCCCCAATCCATCCATCAGCGGGCTCCCGCCTCCTCCTTGGCGACACCAGCCATCTCTTAGCTTGCTCCTTCTCCAATTTCCTCAGCACTGCATGGTCGACGCTCTCTCCAATGTGCCTGTCATCATTACTCCCTGATCTACTTCTCATCTTCCCAAAACCTGCCCTCCTCACACCCTCCTACAGTAAAAGGCTATTTTTTTGTGAGAAGTAGTCAGGTCATAACAGTGGTCATTTTACATACTCAGTTAGAGAATAACCGCTTTCATTTTTATTTCATAAATCAATCGTACATAATGAGAAAGCTTGCCCTACATCGTAACTCGTAGAAATTCTGCTTCTTTCTCCTCCTGGACTGATTTTTTATTGAGTAGAAATGAGTAGTATCTGTTCAATGAAGACTGATCTTCCCATTAATGAGATAACAGTTGGTGCTTTTGAAATTCTACAGAGAATGGAGGAGCTAGAAGCAGACAGACATTAGTTCTCATCCTAAAAAATGACAGTTACAGTTCAAAATAAGACTTTAAGCACCAACTGCCATCTCCTACCTCAGTAATGAGAAATCTGTCTACCCTGAATTCACCTTTTACCCTTGAATTAAGACTGAAAGATCAGTCCAGGAGGAGAAAGAAGCAGATGTGCCTGATAAATAAGAAACTGTAATATATCTTATGTTTGTACTATTGAGTTATGGAAAATATAATTAAAACAACAGTTACTCTTTAAATATTACAGGATTATTATTATTAGGCTGCTTTCACACTACGTTTTTTTAACATGCGTCATGAACGTTTTTTTAACGCAAAAACGGATCCAGTGCAAATGCGTTTTCATTTCAATGCATTTGCAATGGACTCGCGTCAACATGCGTTCACCTGCGTTAGTGAGGATCCAGCGACTTGCAGTCTTAACTTTTTCAAAAATGCTACTTGTAGCGTTTTTGAGCTGCGTCCAAATACTGCAAATTGCTGGATCCTGACTATACTGCACGCAAACGCATGTGAACGCTGGCATGCTGATAGATAGGATCCCGATTGCTCTACTGAGCATGCCCAGAAACCAGTATGGTGTGATTAGTCTCTCTCTCCCCCTCCCTCTCTCCCCCTCGCCTGAGAGCTGCGGAGGCTCGTAACCAAGGTAAACATCGGGTAACTTGCTTGAATACCCGATGTTTACCTTGGTTACGTGTGCAGGGAGCCGGGCTCCTAGCAGCTGCAGACGCTCGTAATCAAGGTAAATATCGAGTATCCAAGCAAGTTACCCGATGTTTACCTTGGTTACGAGCCTCCGCAGCTGTCAGATGCCGGCTCCCAGTCTGTCACGTTCAGTTCCCCTCATTCCCGATCACATAATTCCAATGCCCGCCCATAAACTTCAAATGACAGAATCCTGCAAAATAACACTTGCGTTTGCATGCGTTTTTCTTTGTAAAAACAATATCCGCTTTTACAGCAAAAAAAAAAAAAAAAACGTTCATGACGCATGTTTAAAAAAAAAACGTAGTGTGAAAGCAGCCTTAGTCATGAGCGAGCACTACCACGCTCGAGTGCTCGGCACTTGTTACCAGCAGTTAATGCTTGGATGGGCGCAATTTGAGTACCTGAGTATTATGGAAATCAATGGGGAACTCGAGCATTTTTCTGGACGATTTCCTGGAATAGTGCTGGAGTTCCCCATTGACTTCCATTATACTCGATTACTCAAGTCGCGCCCATCAGGGCATCCAACTGCTCGTTACAAGTGCCTAGTGCTCGCTCATGACTAATTATTACACCTACGCTTATGTCTGTATCAGGGGATGGGGGAGAAGTGATAAAGACATCATGTCTACAGACACATAACGCGATACGTGATAGACCGGTATCCTGCCCGTTCTATACATTAGGACAAATGGCGCACAGGTCCAAACAGGTGTCTCTAGAGGAGATGTTACCGACACAGAAGTGAGCGGAGCCACAACAATCCTTTATTAATTCATCTATATTTATTATTTCAGCACTGAGCGGTGCTGGCAACGTCCCTTCTACAGATCCCTGCTGGGACGGACGTATGTCCTAGTATCAGGATAGGACTGGAACATGATACCTGCCGATGGTGCACACATCCCACTGGTAACCTGTAGAGGTGATGCTCCTGGGCCGCACTCTTCCCCATACAGAAGGGACCCCTTTACCAGCCAATGAATGGTATCCCCTAGGTATGGAGAGCGCTGGTGCCGGCTGTTCATCGTCTGCACCCACAGGCAGAGACAACCCATACCCTGGCAGCTTAACCCCAGAGATGCCGCGGTCAGTAGAGACTGTGGCGTCTGAAGCATTAAGGGGATGAGCCGCTGAACGCATTTCACTTGCTTCTATGCCTTTTCCTTATATCTTTTACGACTTCATCCCACAGAACGTGGCCTCATCAGAGTTGGGGGGGTCTCCAGGTGACAAGGTTGGGGACCCCTGGACTAATGCACCTTCACAGACCGCTTCTCCCATTCTTTTAGGAGGGCGGAGCCTCTGATCATGTGACCTGATGGCGTCTCCACACAGAAGTGAAGATGAGCCTCACCACACGGAGAAAAGAGGCAGAAGCGGACATTAAGGAAGGTCCATTAAATTACACAAGTGTAGACTTCCATAGGACCGGTCATTAGTCAGTCTTTCAGCTGGACAATCCCTTTAAATGTGGGTTGAGATCAGGCAGGGGAGATGTCAGGTGACTGTCACTGACAGCTCGGCTGCAGGATGACAGCTGTGCGGAGCAGACACAGCAGCCCGCTCCAAGGAGCTTTACCATAGACCTCACACCCGGTCCGGGCCACACGGGACGCCCTACACGTCCTGCCGTGATGGCGCGGACACACAAGTCACCTGCGCAGCGCTGCCCAGCACCGCCCGGGGCGCCCGACTCCTCAGACCCGCTGACAGCCGGCTGTACATCATGGAGGCCGCCATGTTGTTCTCTGTTGTCTCTGACAAGACACGCCCCGGCAGCCAGCTTAGTGCGCAGGCGCGCCCGCCATGGTCATAGAGACGCCAGCCTGTGGCGCTGCACACCTGGCGGAAGAGGCTACAGTGACGTAGACGCTCTGTCTTACACTGTGGGTAGAAGGTCATACTCTATGGTAGCGTCTCCGGCGGCAAAGCCTGAGAATCACAGCAACAAACGCACAAGGCTAAAGCCATGTGCACACGTAGAGTATTTACCTCAGTATTTGTAGCCAAATTCATGAGGGGAACAATCAGAGGAAAGTATAATAAAATTACGGCACTGCTTCTGTATTTTTTTTCCCACTCCTGGTTTTGGCTTCAAATACTGAGGTAAAAAACTACAAATACACAACATGGCCTAATATAAAGGGGGGTGCGGCGGGGAGTGCGTGGTTATACATTGTCCTATGGTGGATACACATATTCTTAGGGTCCTCACGATCGCAGCAATACCTTACCGGGGGGTAACAGCTGCAGAAAACATTTTGGATGTCATTTTTTTTAGATTTTAGTAAAGGGGTTTTCTACTACTTAGACAACCGCTGCTCATTCCCAATGTACATAAAAATAACAAAGCCTATACTCCCCTCCGGTGCCGGCACGGTTCCAGCGGTGTCAGAACTCCAGTTCCTAGCACCTTTGTGACATGACACGTGAGCACCGCGACCAACAATGTCACATGGGCCCCGGAAACGCGAGGTCTGACACTGCTGGAACCGTGCCGGCACCGGAGGGGAGTAAAGGCTTAGTCGTGTTTATGGGGGCGCACATTGGGAATAAGTAGCGGTTGTCCAAGTAGTAGACCACTCCTTTAACTTTCTAATGTCACTATGGACATCAAAATGTGACCTGATCGCTTTTGTGTGGCAGAAATGCTGTTTTACTATTTTTTTTCATAAATAAATAGTACTCAATAATATATCTGATTTTCCATGGGAGTCTCAGGTCTTGATCTGGCGCCTCCTCTCTTCTGTCCTTCGCCGTCCTCCTTTCCAGCTCCATGTGGATGACGCATGATACGTCATCGACACAGAGTCTTCCATTGCCCTCCTGCTCAAGTGCACTTCTCTCTGTCCTGCTGCGGGCAGAGCAAAGTATTGTAGTGCGCATGCGCAGGTGTTCTTTGACTTTTCCCCGCAAATGCACATTACAGTACTTTGCTCTACCCTTGGTTGGGCAAAAAGAAATGCGCAGGAGCGCAATGGAGGCCTCTGTGTGGATAATGTAAGACGTGTCATCCACACGGAGCTTTGAAGAAGGACAGTGATCACAAAAAGATAGGAGGCGCTCTACCGAGACCAGTGACACACATCAGACCAGATCGCCCCTCAGGCCCGTTTCACACGTCAGTGAAAAACACTGACGTTCTTCACTGACGTGTAAAACACGCACATGTCCCTCCGTGTTCCGTGATTCACAGCACACATGGGTTGTCCATGTGTAATCCGTGATCCTGTGATTGCATATGCACATTACTCACCTGCCTTCACTGCTGCTGTCCATGGTGCTGAACGCCTCGGGTCTGTAGCATCCGCCCACTGCTCTCAGCACCTACTTCCTGGTCGGGTTTTCCTGCTCTCATGAATGTTCATGAGCCAGGCAGAAGCTGCCGAGAGCGGAGCAGGCACAGCGAATCGCAGGCAAGGTAAGTTGAAAATTTTGAATATTTAATATGTCCGTGATTTTCTGGTAAGTGTTTCACTGATCACACACGGATCACACCATAGTGTGGTCCGTGGGTCATCAGTGATGCCAGACAAAAACTGACATGTCTCTGTGCAGAATCACGGCCAAGGGTGCACGCTGCACGGAGACACGTGCAGTGAAAAATCACTGATGTGTGAGCAGATCCATTGATTAGAATGGGTCTGCGTATGTCAGTGATTCTGGTACGTTTTAAAAAAAGCACAAACGTACCAGAATCACTGACGTGTGAAAGGGGCCTCAGGTGAATATAATAAAAGCTCTTTTTTATGTTATACAGATTGGCCTGGACTATTATATACAGTATTCTAGAATGTTGTATATAAGGACTCACTTGTGGTGGTCGCAGCTTAGGCTACTTTCACATATCCGGTTTGAGCCCTGCGGCTCAATCCGGCTGTGAAAACTATGCAACGGATGCGGTGAAAACACCGCATCCTTTGCATAAGTTTTTACATGCGGCCGGTCCGGTTTTTTCCGGTTGCGGCATGCTACTGAGCATGCGCAGTGGAAAATACCGCATGCGGCGACCGGATGCGGTTTTTTCCGCATCGCGCCGCATCCGGCCTCCATAGGGATGCATTGAAAAATGCGCCGCAGCGGCCGGATGCGGCGCGATGCGGTGTTTTTTGCCGGAGCAAAAAACGTTGCAGGGTACGTTCGATCCGGCCGCCGCATCGGCTAAATCTGCCGCATGCGGCAAAAACCGGACCGAACGCAAGCCCCTACGGCACAATGCGGCACTAATGTAAGTCAATGCAAAAAAAAACCGCAATCGGCGTTACAAAAGCCGGTTGCGGTTTTTCTGCAGAACGCCGTATTGTGCCGCAGAGCAAAAATCCGGATGTGTGAAAGTACCCTTATAGGGGCCAAATCTGGTGACAGGTTCTCTTTATATAATCATCCTCTAAAGTTTTCATCTGATGATGTCTTCTGTGCATTGAGGTGGGACTTGGTGGTAGGTTCCTCTGCTTCTTCTCCACCTGCCTCCTCTGTTTTTTTTTTTTTTTTTTTGGTTCTTTGGGGGGGGGGTTCTTTAAAGATCACTGATTATTCAGTGACCTGCTTTGTTTTTAAAATTCCACAATGCGGCCACCATGATTGTGGATGGCAGCGGGTGCACAATGTGATTCCACAGACTGTTGCGGATGGTGGCCGGGCCGCTGCAGGGACTGCTGGGATCCGGGTTCGTTACTGCGGCTCGAGTGGTAGCCGGACCCGGGATCGTACAGCCGGTCGTCCTCACAACCGTAGAAAGGGGGTAATTAGAGGGGATTGTTTTGTCAGTGATGCCACCCGTGGGTTGCGGTGAGAGTTGGTAGCACCGCCGCTGCCTGGTAAATGGGACGCCCGGGGCTGATGGAGCAGGGCAGCAGGATGGAATCCCCTCCACGGGTAGGGGAGGTGTAGTCCCGGGGCCCAGGTGAACGGGAGTGATGGTTGCGGAGACTGACATGCAGGGTTGGACCAGGGATGGATGGTGTACTCACAGTTCCAAAGAATTGCACACAAAGTCCAGTGGTAAACCAAATTGCCAGTGACCGGTTGCCTCCGGCGGGTGTATTCGTGTCCCACACCTGGGTGTAGCAAACAGGGGTCCCTTCCTCCTGCACTCAGTGTTTGTGTCTTCAATGGGACAACGCCGTTTGGAACGGGGAAGTCCACTCCCGGTACTTTGTATGTTGGGAGCTGTGGCCCGTGAAATCTGACCCTTGGGTTCTTTGTGGGTTCTGGCGGACACCCTATCCCCCACGTTGGGCTTCCATTTTGCTCTCTGGGCTTACTGTGGAACAAGGCCTGAAACCTTGTCCCCGGCTGGTCAATTGAGGGGCTTGAAACCTTTCTCGCCCTAGGGTCCAGGCACCCCGACTGTGCACGGCCTCTGGACCGGATTCCCGCTGTCGGCACCGGCGGGCTACAACCCTGCCCCAGTCCACTTAAGGTCTCCCGCGACCGGATCTCCGTCACCTGTGGTCCTGCTTGCCGTCTGCCACCTAGTCCGGTAGTCCAGGGGCCCCAACCCCTGACTTCACTTCAACTCTCTGCCCTTGACTACTGTCTGAGCTGTTCTGTTGTGTTCCCGCCCCTGACACCTCAGGAGCCCTAGGTGGGCGCTCCCATCCGCCTGGTCCCGCCCACTGGTGTGTCCCTATTGTCATGAGGGGTGACTAGGTTTTAGTGGCTGGTGTTGTGCACCTGGGTGTGGGTTTTGTGTTGGACTGCCAAGGAGGATGGAGTTTTGTACCTGAGAGATTTGTACAACCTCTGTGACTATCTGGTTTTGCCAGGGCGTCACATGTCTATAATAAAAATCACCAGAAGCGTTGCAAAAATGCAACAAAACCTGTTTGCAGCGTTTTTATACTTTTGCATTGGCTTTTTATGGCTGAAAGAATTAACATGCTGCAGTTTTTGAAAACTGCTGTTAGGCTGAAGCCACATGGGGATTTGTGCGAGTCCTCGCATGATACTCAGTTCACACTCGCAGCACAGCGGAAGCCGAGTGACATGCGACAGTCGTCCGATCATGCGATCAAGCCACAGTTACGGAGAGGAGGGCCGGCGCTGCGGAGGGGAGTGAGGGATTTATCTCCCTATCTCCGACGTTGCCGACTGATACGAAAATCGCACTGCTCTCACGTTACACTGGTGTAATGTGAGAGCAGTGTGATTTTTCTCTCGCCCCATAGACTTGAATGGGTGCGAGTGAAACAAGCTAGCATCGCACTCGCAGCATGTTTCAATTGTTTTCTCGGTCCGATTAGGACTGAGAAAATAATCGCTCATGGGAGCGGGCACATAGACTAATATTGGTCCGAGTGGAATGCGATTTTTTTTTTTTATCGCATTCTAATTGCTCCGTATTACTCGCCGTGTGTGTTAGGCCTTATTCTCAAATTTAGTCAAAACAAAAGCTGCGTGTGCATGTAATCTCTGAAATCTCATAGCTTTGTGAATACTGTAAAATACAGCTAAGTGAACAAAGCCTTATAATCACACTATACCCTGCTCCTTTCTTAGTCTTCAGGACATGGCACAGCACTGAACAATTACAGATGTTTTTGAATTATGCCCACTGTTCATGTGATCAAAGTTCAACCAGTGACTGGCATAGTACTGGCTCAGTTTTGTGGTACATAAAATATATTGAATAACTGTTATTAAAGGGATATGCTGGTCACAAGATATTGATTACCTATCCCTGGGTTAGGTCATTAATATCAGATCAATGGTAGTCCGGCACCCCCAACAACTATTTCCTAGTAAGAGCTGTTCTGCAATGCTCGGTAAACGCTGCTAAACTGCACAGTGCAGCTCTATTCAGTGTTTAGATCTGACTATTGCCAGAGCTAATAACAGCTGATTAGTGGGAATTCAAGGGACATGCACTGATCTTATATTAATAACCTACCTTAGGTTCCCTTCACACGTCCATGTTTCTGGCGTGTGTGGTGTCCGTTTCCACAGGTATCAGACATGGAGACACGTAGATTCATTAAAATCAATGGGTTTGCTCACATGTCCACGTTTTGACACGGACTCCATGTCCATGTGCCCCATACGGCAACATGTCTGTTTTTGGCTGGAAGCACGTTTGTCACACGAACCCCACACTGATATGATCCATGTGACATCAGTGTAACTTGTACCGGAGGACATGCATTCACTGAAATTAAATAGTCTTTTATACTTACCTGTCTCTGGCATTGCTGTTGCCTTCGGGTCCCGGTGAATATGCCTCATGAATATTCGCTGCACTGATTTCGGACCAGGAAGCAAGTGCGACAGCAGTGCTGGAGACAAGTAAGTATACAAGTTCATGCTGTCTGTGTGCTATACAGATGTCACACGGATTGCACAAGAAAAGCACACGGAGAACACACAGGGATACACGGACCTCCACCACAGACCGTCACACACGTATGTTTAATGCACGGACGTGTGAAAGGAGCCATAGGCTACATGCGCACGCTGCTTTTTTTCCTGCTTTTTTGCTGCTTTTTTGGCTGCAGTTTTGTCAGCAGAACTTTCTGACATTTGACTTCCCAGCAAAGTCTATGAGAAGTCAGATTTGTCATGCACACATTGCAGTTTATTTGTCAGCGTTTTTTTTGTCAAAAGTTTGTGACAAAAAAAATGCAGCATGTTCATTCTTTCTGCGTTTTTGTCAACATTTGTCACCCATTGAAATCAATGAGGGCATCAAAAACGCAGGAAAAATGCATGCTAATCAAAAGTGGTGCATTTTACCTGCCTTTTACCTGCGTTTTTGGTACCAAAAACGCAGGTGATTTGTCAGGAAGTGAGGTCAGGCAAGTGGTCCCGTCCCGTCCTCCATGTGTTCCCCGAAGTACCGCTGTCCCCAGGGGAGATGATGTGGAGGACAGGACTATCAGCAGCGGCGGCAGTGAGAGGGAAAAATCAATGTTTTCAGCTGCCAATGTCCATCCCCCTGCCGCCGCTAATTGTCCCGTCCTCCACGTGTTCCCCGAAGTACCGCTGTCCCCAGCGTGCACGCACAGGGGAGATGATGTGGAGGACGGGACTATCAGCGGCGGCGGCAGCGAGAGGGGGATGGACATTGGCAGCTGAAAACATTGATTTTTCCCTCTCGCTGCCGCCGCTGATAGTCCCGTCCTCCACGTGTTCCCCGAAGTACCGCTGTCCCCAACATGCGCGCACAGGGGAGATGATGGACCCCTCTCGCTGCCACCGCCGCCGCTGATAGTCCCGTCCTCCACGCTCCTGTCAGCTCCACGCAGTAGCGCGATCAGCTGAGCGGTCACTGAGGTTACTCGCGGCCACCGCTGGATTCAGCGGTGGCCGCGGGTAACCTCAGTGACCGCTCAGCTGATCGCGCGGCTGTCTTCAGTTGCTGCGTGGAGGTGACAGGCGCGGCGGTGTCTGCTGCTGCTCCGGTCACCTTCATGCAGTAGAGCTGGAAGCGACGCTGGACCATCCTGGATTACGCCGGACAAGGAGGGCTTTGTCGGGGTTAATAAATTGGTAATAAGGGAATTTGTTAGTGTTTTTTATTTCTAATAAAGGATTTTTCGTGTGTGTGTGTTTATTTACTGTAATTTACAGATCAATCATGGAAGGTATCTCGGGGAGACGCCTGACATGATTAATCTAGGACTTATTGGCAGCTATGGGCTGCCAATAACTCCTTATTACCCCGATTTGCCAACGCACCAGGGCAAATCTGGAAGAGCCAGGTACAGTCCCAGAACTGTCGCATCTAATGGATGCGGCCATTCTGGGCAGCTGCTGACTGATATTGTTAGGGTGGGGGGCTCCCCATAACGTGGAGCTCCCCATCCTGAGAATACCAGCCTTCAGCCGTATGGCTTTATCTGGCTGGCATTAAAATTGGGGGGGACCGCACGCCAGTTTTTTTAAATTATTTATTTATTTCTAATTTTTTTTTTTCAATTCAACAAGCTTTATGGGCTTGTTTGAACTGAAAAAATACATGAAACAATTGTTGACAAAACTGCAGCCAAAAACGCACCAAAAAAGCACCAAAAAAGCACCTACATTTTTTGTGACATTTCCAGGCTCTCTCTGAAAAGGTGCAGTTTTGGCTGCAGTTTGTGAACACGAAAAAGAAGCAGCGTGCGCATGTAGCCTTAAAGGGACTTTCTTAGCTAAGCATGCATTTCCTCAGTGCCTCTATGCCACTGCAGATTGCCAAATCCTGATAGTGAATAATATGCACACTGTTAGACTTCCACTCTGTTGCCAGCTCGTGCGGTTGTAACAAAACTTCTCATCTAATATATAAAGCTGAGTATATGTACAGTACAGGCCAAACGTTTGGACACACCTTCTCATCTATAGAACAACTGTTAAGAGGAGACTTTGTGCAGCAGGCCTTCATGGTAAAATAGCTGCTAGGAAACCACTGCTAAGGAAAGGCAACAAGCAGAAGAGACTTGTTTGGGCTAAAGAACACAAGGAATGGACATTAGACCAGTGGAAATCTGTGCTTTGGTCTGATGAGTCCAAATTTGAGATCTTTGTATCCAACCACCGTGTCTATGTAGAAAAGGTGAACGGATGGACTCTACATGCCTGGTTCCCACCATGAAGCATGGAGGAGGAGGTGTGATGGCGTGGGGGTGCTTTGCTGGTGACACTGTTGGGGATTTATTCAAAATTGAAGGCATACAGAACCAGCATGCCTACCACAGCATCTTGCAGCGGCGTGCTATTCCATGCGGTTTGCGTTTATTTGGACCATCATTTATTTTTCCACAGGACAATGACCCCAAACACACCTCCAGGCTGTGTAAGGGCTATTTGACTAAGAAGGAGAGTGATGGGGTGCTACGACAGATGACCTGGTCTCCACAGTCACCAGACCTGAACCCAATCGAGATGGTTTGGGGTGAGCTGCACCGCAGAGTGAAGGCAAAAGGGCCAAGAAGTGCTAAGCATCTCTGGGTACTCCTTCAAGACTGTTGGAAGACCATTTCCGGTGACTACCTCTTGAAGCTCATCAAGAGAATGCCAAGAGTGTGCCAAGTAATAATGAAAGCAAAAGGTGGCTACTTTGAAGACCCTAGAATATAAGACATATTTTCAGCTGTTTCACACTTTTTTTTAAGTATTTCATTCCACATGTTTTAATTCATAGTTTTGATGCCTTCAATGTGAATCTACAATTTTCATAGTCCTGAAAATAAAAAAACTCTTTGAATGAGAAGGTGTGTCCAAACTTTTGGTCCGTACTGTATGTGTGTGTGTGTGTGTGTGTGTGTCCGCTAAAGGAATCCGCACCGTCGCATTACAATCACGAAATTTTGCACAAACACCCCATGTGACTCAGGGAACGCCATAGACTATGTTTTGATGGGAAAACTTAACCCCGCGCTTTACAGTTACTCTCCAAAAAACCTGCCTCCATTAAAGTCAATGGAGCTGCGAGCTACAGGTTATTAATAGGAGCTGTGATTGGTTGCTATAGGAACAAAATAAATTGTTAGTATAAGAAGCTTTTGTGTGAAGTAATAAGATGTCGGTGGGGAAACGGATAGAGAGAGACAAAAAGAGACAGACAGACAGGGAAAGAGAGAGAGACAGACAGTCAATGAGACAGACAGAGGAAGACAGACAGGGAAAGAGACAGGCAGACAGGGAAAGAGACAGACAGAGAGATAGAGACAGACAGAGAAAGAGACAGACAGGGAAAGAGACCGAGAGACAGAAAGACACGGACAGGTACAGAGAGAGAGACAGACAGACACAGATATAGAGGCAGACAGAGTCTGATACAGAGACAAACACAGATAGACACAGATAGACAGAGAGATAGACACAGACAGACATGGATAGCGACAGAGACACACATGGATAGAGACAGACAGAGACAGACAGGGAAGGAGACAGAAAGAGAGGCAGACACACAGAAACAGACAGGGAAAGAGACAGATAGACAGACAGACACTCAGAGAGACAGAGACACACAGAGACAGACAGAGGCAGACAGACACACACAGATAAACAGAGACTGAGAGACAGACAGAGAGACAGTTACTATCCTGGGCAACGCCGGGTACTACAGCTAGTATGCAATATACAGTCATATGAAAAAGTTTGGGCACCCCTATTAATGTTAAGCTTTTTTCTTTATAACAATTTGGGTTTTTGCAACAGCTATTTCTGTTTCATATATCTAATAACTGATGGACTGAGTAATATTTCTGGATTGAAATATGGTTTATTGTACTAACAGAAAATGTGCAATCCGCATTTAAACAAAATTTGACCGGTGCAAAAGTATGGCCACCCTTATCAATTTCTTGATTTGAACACTCCTAACTACTTTTTACTGACTTACTAAAGCACTAAATTGGTTTTGTAACCTCATTGAGCTTTGAACTTCATAGGCAGGTGTATCCAATCATGAGAAAAGGTATTTAAGGTGGCCACTTGCAAGTTGTTCTCCTATTTGAATCTCCTATGAAGAGTGGCATCATGGGCTCCTCAAAACAACTCTCAAATAACCTGAAAACAAAGATTATTCAACATAGTTGATCACGGGAAGGATACAAAAAGTTGTCTCAGAGATTTAAACTGTCAGTTTCCACTATGAGGAACATAGTAAAAAAATGGAAGAACACAGGTACAGTTCTTGTTAAGCCCACAAGTGGCAGGCCAAGAAAAATATCAGAAAGGCAGAGAAGAATGGTGAGAACAGTCAAGGACAATGCACAGACCACCTCCCAAGACCTGCAGCATCATCTTGCTGCAGATGGTGTCAATGTGCATTGGTTAACAGTACAGCGCACTTTGCACAAGGAGAAGCTGTATGGGAGAGTGATGCGAAAGAAGCCGTTTCTGCAAGCACGCCACAAACAGAGTCACCTGAGTTATGCAAAAGCACATTTGGACAAGCCAGTTATATTTTGGAAGAAGGTCCTGTGGACTGATGAAACAAAGATTGAGTTGTTTGGTCATACAAAAAGGCGTTATGCATGGAGGCAAAAAAACACAGCATTCCAAGAAAAGCACTTGCTACCCACAGTAAAAATTGGTGGAGGTTCCATCATGCTATGGGGCTGTGTGGCCAATGCCGGCACCGGGAATCTTGTTAAAGTTGAGGGTCGCATGGATTCAACTCAGTAGCAGCTGATTCTTCACAATAATGTGCAAGAATCAGTGACGAAGTTGAAGTTACGCAGGGGAAGGATATTTCAGCAAGACAATGATCCAAAACACCGCTCCAAATCTACTCAGGCATTCATGCAGAGGAACAATTACAATGTTCGGGAATGCCATCCCAGTCCCCAGACCTGAATATCATTGAACATCTGTGGGATGATTTGAAGCGTGCTGTCCATGCTCGGCGACCATCAAACTTAAATGAACTGGAATTGTTTTGTAAACAGGAATGGTCAAATATACCTTCATCCAGGATCCAAGAACTCATTAAAACCTACAGGAAGCGACTAGAGGTTGTTATTTTTCAAAAGGAGGATCTACAAAATATTAATGTCACTTTTATGTTGAGGTGCCCATACTTTTGCACCGGTCAAATTTTGTTTAAATGCGGATTGAACATTTTCTGTTAGTACAATAAACCTCATTTAAATCCAGAAATATTACTCAGTCCATCAGTTATTAGATATATGAAACTGAAATAGCTATTGCAAAAACCCAAATTGTTATAAAGAAAAAAGGTTAACATTAATAGGGGTGCCCAAACTTTTTCATATGACTGTACATAGTGGCAGTCACATGCCAACTACAGTTAGGTCCAGAAATATATGGACAGTGACACAATTTTCGCGAGTTGGGCTCTGCATGCCACCACATTGGATTTGAAATGAAACCTCTACAACAGAATTCAAGTGCAGATTGTAACGTTTAATTTGAAGGTTTGAATAAAAATATCTGATAGAAATTGTAGGAATTGTACACATTTCTTTACAAAAATTCCACATTTTAGGAGGTCAAAAGTAATTGGACAAATAAACCAAACCCAAACAAAATATTTTTATTTTCAATATTTTGTTGCGAATCCTTTGGAGGCAATCACTGCCTTAAGTCCGGAACCCATGGACATCACCAAACGCTGGGTTTCCTCCTTCTTAATGCTTTGCCAGGCCTTTATAGCCGCAGCCTTCAGGTCTTGCTTGTTTGTGGGTCTTTCCGTCTTAAGTCTGGATTTGAGCAAGTGAAATGCATGCTCAATTGGGTTAAGATCTGGTGATTGACTTGGCCATTGCAGAATGTTCCACTTTTTTGCACTCATGAACTCCTGGGTAGCTTTGGCTGTATGCTTTGGGTCATTGTCCATCTGTACTATGAAGCGCCGTCCGATCAACTTTGCGGCATTTGGCTGAATCTGGGCTGAAAGTATATCCCGGTACACTTCAGAATTCATCCGGCTACTCTTGTCTGCTGTTATGTCATCAATAAACACAAGTGACCCAGTGCCATTGAAAGCCATGCATGCCCATGCCATCACGTTGCCTCCACCATCTTTTACAGAGGATGTGGTGTGCCTTGGATCATGTGCCGTTCCCTTTCGTCTCCAAACTTTTTTCTTCCCATCATTCTGGTACAGGTTGATCTTTGTCTCATCTGTCCATAGAATACTTTTCCAGAACTGAGCTGGCTTCATGAGGTGTTTTTCAGAAAATTTAACTCTGGCCTGTCTATTTTTGGAATTGATGAATGGTTTGCATCGAGATGTGAACCCTTTGTATTTACTTTCATGGAGTCTTCTCTTTACTGTTGACTTAGAGACAGATACACCTACTTCACTGAGAGTGTTCTGGACTTCAGTTGATGTTGTGAACGGGTTCTTCTTCACCAAAGAAAGTATGCGGCGATCATCCACCACTGTTGTCATCCGTGGACGCCCAGGCCTTTTTGAGTTCCCAAGCTCACCAGTCAATTCCTTTTTTCTCAGAATGTACCCGACTGTTGATTTTGCTACTCCAAGCATGTCTGCTATATCTCTGATGGATTTTTTCTTTTTTTTCAGCCTCAGGATGTTCTGCTTCACCTCAATTGAGAGTTCCTTAGACCGCATGTTGTCTGGTCACAGCAACAGCTTCCAAATGCAAAACCACACACCTGTAATCAACCCCAGACCTTTTAAGTACTTCATTGATTACAGGTTAACGAGGGAGATGCCTTCAGAGTTAATTGCAGCCCTTAGAGTCCCTTGTCCAATTACTTTTGGTCCCTTAAAAAAGAGGAGGCTATGCATTACAGAGCTATGATTCCTAAACCCTTTTCCGATTTGGATGTGAAAACTCTCATATTGCAGCTGGGAGTGTGCACTTTCAGCCCATATTATATATATAATTGTATTTCTGAACATGTTTTTGTAAACAGCTAAAATAACAAAACTCGTGTCACTGTCCAAATATTTCTGGACCTAACTGTAGCTCTTCATCTACTTTTCTCAATACAATATTGAGAGAAACAGGAAACGTTTCTAATCGGCACATGACCACCAGTATGTACAGTATAAAAGCAGTCACATGACGACTGTTTGAGCAGGCAAACAGTTGAATCCTGACAGTGTGCTTACTGTCAGGATTTGTCAGTCTGGAAAACTACTTTAAGGATAGATCATTAAAGGGGTGGTTCACCCATTTTTTTTATTTTCTGTATGAGCTATACTTACCTTTCTAGGCGTCTTCTCCATTGCCTTCTGTTTCCAGTTCTGGCACTGAGCGGCGCTATCCTGCACGCTCAGTGCCAGTCACATGTCCCCCTGGAGCTGTGGCCGCTGGCATCCTCTGACGTCCCGGCATTTCCGGGCTCTCAAACAAGACGGGTACGTCACAGGATGCCGGCGCCACTCAGATTGAGTGACAGGGCTGTGGGCGGTGACTACCGCACGTCACAGCCCAGCATCGAGGGGAGGAGCCGGAGGACGTCACTGTGGAGCCGGCGTCCTGCAGAGAGGCTGAGACACGGGGCGCCAGGGTGCAGTACAGGGGGGGTCTTTAGCTGAATCCCCCCCTGCACGTAAGTATGTGCTCACACTGTCCACCCGCCCGCTCTGCTGCGATGTCAGGAGAGCGGCCGGTGTCGGGCAGTGTGATCATCTGCTCCTCCCAGCAGCAAGACACTGGCAGGCATGTCACCGCTGTGCTCTGCCATCTGTCCTGCTGCATGGGACCAACTGTCTGCACTCTGTCACCTGCACCACAAGTCACAGAGTGGAGACAGTTGGTGACAGAGCACCTCTGCCCCCCCCCCTGTTCTTTCCCCACTCTCTTCTCTCCCCCCACTCTTCTCCCCCTCCCCTCTTCCCCCTCTTCTCTGCCCCCCTCTTATCCCTCTCTCCCCTCTTATCCCTCTCTCCCCTCCCCTCTCTTTTCCCTCGCTCTCTTCCCCCCTCGCTCTCTTTTCCTCCCCCCTCGCTCTTTTTTCCTCCCCCCTCGCTCTCTTTTCCTCCCCCCTCGCTCTCTTTTCCTCCCCCCTCGCTCTCTTTTCCTCCCCCTGCGCTCTCTTTTCCTCCCCCCCTGCGCTCTCTTTTCCTCCCCCCCTGCGCTCTCTTTTCCTCACCCCCTGCGCTCTCTTTTCCTCCCCCCTCGCTCTCTTTTCCTCCCCCCTCGCTCTCTTTTCCTCCCCCCTCGCTCTCTTTTCCTCCCCCCTCGCTCTCTTTTCCTCCCCCTCGCTCTCTTTTCCTCCCCCTGCGCTCTCTTTTCCTCCCCCCTGCGCTCTCTTTTCCTCACCCCTGCGCTCTCTTTTCCTCACCCCTGCGCTCTCTTTTCCTCACCCCTGCGCTCTCTTTTCCTCACCCCTGCGCTCTCTTTTCCTCACCCCTCGCTCTCTTTTCCTCCCCCCTCGCTCTCTTTTCCTCCCCCCTGCGCTCTCTTTTCCTCCCCCCTGCGCTCTCTTTTTTTCCTCCCGCGCTCTCTTTTTTTCCTCCCGCGCTCTTTTTTTCCTCCTGCGCTCTCTTTTTTTCCTCCCGCGCTCTCTTTTTTTCCTCCCCCGCGCTCTCTTTTTTTCCTCCCCCTCGCTCTCTTTTCCCCCCTCGCTCTCTTTTCCCCCCCCCGCTCTCTTTTCCTCCCCCCTCGCTCTCTTTTCCTCCCCCCTCGCTCTCTTTTCCTCCCCCCTCGCTCTCTTCTCCCCCCCCGCTCGCTCTCTTTCCCCCCCCCGCTCGCTCTCTTCCCCCCCCGCTCGCTCTCTTCCCCCCCCGCTCGCTTTCTTTTCCTCCCCCCCTCGCTCGCTCTCTTTTCCCTCGCTCTCTCCTGGCATGGTCAGTACAGAAATCTCTCCATCGTGGAGGGGTGAGAGGGAGTAATAAACATGGAGTCCCTACTGTGTCTGTGTATTTATTTCTAATAAAGTATTTTTCTCTGTGTGGTCTTTTTTTTTTTAACCCTTTATTGGAGATTCTTAATGGCCAGGTCAACCTTGGCCTGACATTTAGAATCTCGGGCTTTATACCAGCGGGTAAAACATAGCTGGTATTAACCCCTTATTACCCAGCGTGCCACCTGCCACCAGGGCCACTGGAAGAGTTGGATACAGCGCCAGAAGATGGCGCTTCTATAAAAGCGCCATTTTCTGGGGCGGCTGTGGACTGCAATTCGCAGCGGGGGGCCCAGAAAGTTTGGGCACCCTTCACTGCGGATTCCAATCCCCAGCTGCCTAGTTGTACCTGGCTGGACTCAAAAATTCGGCGAAGCCCATGTCATTTTTTTTTTAAATTATTTCATGAAATTCATGAAATAAAAAAAAAAAAAAGGGCTTCTCTATATTTTTGGTTCCCAGCCAGGTACAACTAGGCAGCTGGGGGTTGGGGGCAGCCCGTAGCTGCCTGCTGTACCTGGCTAGCATACAAAAATATGGCGAAGCCCACGTCATTTTCTTAAAAACGTTTTCAGGGAAAAACCTTTATAAAAAAAAAAAAAAATGCTTCCCTGCATTTCTATTGCCAGTGAAAGTAACACCAAGCAGCGGGGGCTAGCAGCCAGTAGCTGCTTTGGTTACCCTTAGCAACAGAAAATGCAGCGGGAGCCCACAAACAATGTGATTTGTTTTTTTTTTATTTTTAATTAATTTTTTTTAAAAAAAAACGGCATGGGCTTCGCCCATCGAGCACCAGAGCATTTTACTGCTCAATTCATCCCAAGTAATCAGATGACTCCAGTGTCGGCCGATTACTTGTTCTGTGTCCCCCTGCATCCATCGCAGCGTGTACGGGCTGTGAGGTCAGCGGAGTGGAGACAGTGACATGCTCTGCTCTGACACATAGTGTGCTGCATGTCACTATCTTTCTCCACTCTGGCACTTGTAGTGCAGGTGACCGGATGCTGCATGTCACGTATTTGCCGCGATTTGGTGCCTTTTTTGCTGCGTTTTTGCTCACTGCGTTTTTAATCAGTGCACAATGCCATTAAAGATTGTTGATGAAAAAAATAAAAAAGGTCTGATGTCATTTCCTTATTCAAAATGTTCATTGTATGCAGGAGAGCAGACAGCAGCTGCAGAACTACAAGGCTGAGCATCCTCCATCCAGGACTGTATGCAGTTTTTTACCCAAAAAGAAAAAAAAAATGACGTGGGCTTCGCCATATTTTTGTATGCTAGCCGGGTACAGCAGGCAGCTACGGGCTGCCCCCAACCCCCAGCTGCCTAGTTGTACTCGGCTGGGAACCAAAAATATAGAGAAGCCCTTTTTTTTTTTTAATTATTTCATGAATTTCATGAAATAATTTAAAAAAAAAATGACGTGAGCTTCGCCTAATTTTGGTGTCCAGCCGGGTACAACTAGGCAGCTGGGGACTGGAATCCACAGTGAAGGGTGCCCATGCTTTCTGGGCACCCCCACTGCGAATTGCAGTCCGCAGCCACCCCAGAAAATGGCGCTTTCATAGAAGCGCCATCTTCTGGCGCTGTATCCAACTCTTCCAGCTGCCCTGATGCCGGGTGGCTAGCCGGGTAATAATGGAGTTAGGACTAGCTGTATATTATCAGCTAGCCCTAAGCCCGAAATTCATGGTGTCACGCCAATATTAGACATGGCCACCATGAATTTCTAGTAATGATAAGAAAAAAAAAAAAACACAACACACAGAAAAATATTTTTATTAGAAATAAAACACAACACAATTAGTGACTCCATCTTTATTGAAATAAACCCCCCTCCGCAGTAATCCTGGGTCAGGGTCCCGCGCCGTCCAATATCATCTGATCGGTTTGCTGGAAGGAAGGCAAAGCGATCAGATGATGTGTCAGGTTAAAGGATGTGAATCACATCATACATCAGCTGATTGTATAAAAGCCGATTATACAATCAGCAGATGCATCAGTGCAAAAAAAAAAATAAATAAATAAATACTCACGTCTGTGCTGATACCGGCAGCTCCTGGAGCGGAGTCTGATCCTGGCCCATCACTGCAGGAGCTGCCGGTAATCAGCTGATGAAGTCCCCTGACAGCAGGATCAGCTGATAGCCAGCCGGGCGCGAAAAAGCCGGCGAGAATTGATCATCTGATGCGTCAGGTGACTGCATCAGGTGATCCACGGCCAGGTCCTGCAAGCTTCGTGCGTGCCCCGGGGAGACTGCACACAGCCGAAGCGGCGGGACCGAGACAGGGGCTGGAAGCAAGCATGGCACCGGGACCCTGCAGACAGGTGAGTATGACATACACACTCACATACACACTCACTCACACACTGTATATATACACACACACTGTATATACGCACACACACTGTATATACGCGCACACACACTGTATATACGCACACACACACTGTATATATACACATACACTGTATATACACACACACACACTGTATATACACGCACACACTTTCTTCCCCTGGCTGTGCAGAGCTGCTGTATCTGTGATTTCTCTGAGTGCACATCCACTGGGAAGAGGCAGGGAGGAGGGTTTGGGTGGGAGCAGAGTGGGTGTATTAGACACAATGGGTGTGTTAGATAAGCCAGACACCGCCCTAAAGCCACAAAGAATTCTGGGACTTGTAGGAACTGAACACAGGAAGTCAGAGGAGAGATTAACCCCATCAGAGCTGGAGCCAGCAATGACCGTGTGCTGCTAGTGCACAATGAAAGGTAATTTTGCTGAAAAAACATAATAGATGTGTTGAGGGGCACATATTAGCAAGATTTATCAGAAAAAAAAAAATCAGTTTTGGTAACTGGACAACTTCTTTAACATCATGTGATTGGATAACCATTTTAATTATTTTCGGAGGATTAACAACAAAATTAGCTTTCCATCAGAAGAACAACTATCTCTATAGTGCAACCTATTAAAAGAAGCTACAAAACGTGATTATTCTGTGCGTTTTTCATGAATGTGGTGATACCAATTGTATTTACACTTGTCATTTTTACTACTTTCACACAATAAACCTTCATAACGCATCTTTGATTGAAAAATTATAATTCAACATAGCTTTTTTAAGACTTGTCTCTTGGGTACATGTGTCTTTTTGATTACTTTTGCATTACATTTTTTTTTTGGCAGGATGAACAAAAACAAATTCCAGCATTGTTTTTTATTTTTTTGATACACTGCTTACTTTATGAAGTAATTGACACATTCCTCCAGTGGCAAACACACACAGAAGAAGGTCTCTCTGCGAGAAGAGTATATGGACCGATTGCAGTCCAATACGTCATCATAATACACAATTCCATCTGGTGATCCATCCCCCTGACTTGTACAGATCCTGGATGTACCAATGGTGTGTCAATTCCTGAAATAACTACTTCAGGTCACTTTAGTTGTGTAGATGACAATTTTTTTCTTACACAGTAAACCATTGTTTGATATTTTTTTAAGAGGTTGTCCTTAACATTTTTACAAATAACCTATCTATACTATCCACACAATCTGGTGTTATTGATCTAATGTAAGGATAGGCCAGCAGTGTAAACTAATAAACATCCCCTTTTTTTCATTTGCCGTTTTTCTCTTGCAGTCTCTGAAATTCCCTTTTTCCCCTCTTTTGCAATCTGACTGCGCAGCACATCAGTTCTGTGCTCATTTCCTCTGGCAGGTTTTACTGTCACAACATGCTCTTTGTTAACAAAATTAGTCTTTTCATTCTGCTTGATGTCTCAGGTCAGTATATTAATGTGCAGAATTTTGATTTCACCACCATAGTTTGTATGAAAAAGTACGATATGATCTTTGAATAATGCGGAATGGAGTCAGAAGCGTAAGATAGTCACAGGAACAATGACAAGGTCTATATTTTATTCATTGGAGTATTCAAAAAATATCAAATGTATCCAGAAAACAGGTCCCACAATGAGATTTTGGTGAGTTTTTGACCTTGCAGAACTTCGGCAGCATTTCTGCACCTACTATGTAAATTAGATTACTGTTTTTTAATGCTTTTTTTTATACATGCTTTTTATCACTGTTTTGACGCTATAGTTTTTGTCTTTTTTGTTATGTCATGTTTTAAATAAAGCTGCTGTGATTTGGATACTTTGCGGTCTTCATGTACAGATTACTTACGTTTTTAGTGTGTTTGTCCTGCGGA
The DNA here is from genome assembly GCF_048569485.1 of Anomaloglossus baeobatrachus. Taxonomy (NCBI): domain Eukaryota; kingdom Metazoa; phylum Chordata; class Amphibia; order Anura; family Aromobatidae; genus Anomaloglossus; species Anomaloglossus baeobatrachus. Next base: position 633,534,880 of record NC_134354.1, read on the forward strand.
AATGCACTAATAACACGTGTGGTTTTTTTACCTGTGGCTCTTCCGCATCTAATTCAAGTCTATGGGGAACATATGTGCATAAAACTCATCGTAGTGTAACATGGCAGCCGGTATATATCACAGAAGTTATGTAAACATGGATGTCCCTTCTGGTACTTGTAGTGTCACAAGTCTTGTTAAGTTGTACCAGGGTCAGGTTTTAGGTCTCTTTCACACGTTTTGCACGGTCCATGATGTAGGTGCGTATGTGTGTGTGTTTTGTCCGTGTGTGTGTTCAGTGTGTGCTGTCAGTGTGCTATCCATGTGATATCCGCATAGCACACTGACAGAATGAACTTCTATACTTACCTGTCCATGGTGCTGCTGTCTCAGACGCTGCTGCTTCCAATTCAAGGTGCAGTGAAATATGTAACAAGCATAATGAGCGGGGGTCAGAAGTAAGTGACAGCAGTGCTGGAAACATCAGCGGTGGAGACAGGTGAGTATAGAAAAGCATTTTATTACACAGATGTGTTTTCTCCGCTACGAGTCACACTGATGTCACACGGAGCACATCAGTGTGCGGGCCATGTGACATCCATGCTACTGGAGAAAAACGGACATGTCTACGTGTGGCGCACACGGACACACGTATGCTCCACACGGACACACAGTCCATGTGAAAACACATGTGTGCGTAAACCCATTGATTTTAATGGGTCTACATGTGTCCGTGTGAAAACGGACGTCACATGTTCCCGGAAACACGGACGTGTGAAGGGGGCCTTAGGGATAGCTGGAGAGACAGACAGGTCTGGCTATCCACATATCTCCAACCATGGGTGTGTCTCATCTGTTCAGATGGAGACTGTTTGTTTGCCACATGGTCAATGTGGGTAGACTGTGACGTCTCCAGGAAGGAGTTCTCGGAGAGAAAGGAGAATTCACTTGTCCTTACCGGGACCATAGATAGAGGTTGTGACGCCTCTCAAAAGGATCCACTGAAGGAAGAGAGGTTTGCTTTGTTTGCCAGGAGTCAGTATATGGAGGCTTGTGAAACCTCTGGAAGGTATCTCTAAAGAGAGGTGTGTATACTGGCCGGGGTCAGTGAGTGGAGGCTGACATAGCTCGACTGGGATACTTGTTAGGCCCACAACACACATCCGTGCCTCCGGTACGTGTTTGGTACGGTTTTGCACGTATCGGAGACACGTTGACCAATGTTGCCTTATGGTAGATGGCACACACACGTAAAATCACACGGAACGTGTGTCCGTGTGGTTAGTACGTGTGTGCGTTTTCCCACACGGCCGACATGTCCGTTTTTGGCGGTCAGCACGCAGGCACGGACCCGCTAAAGTCAATGGGTCCGTGCCTGCACGGACGGCACACGTAGCATGTCCGTGTTCAGCACATACCGTCCGTGTGCGTTTTTAAACGAACGATGTCAGTTTTTGTTTTTTTTTGTTAAATATCAGTATACTTACATTTTTTTCTGCTGTTCTCAGTCATCATCCCTTTGGCGCTCGGTCTGTATCTTCCCCTGTCGCATACTCACCGATCTCCTATCATCAGCGCGGCGAAGAACAGCTGTTCCAAAGATACGCGGCTTCAATTAATTTGAAAAAGCCGGCCGCTCATTAATCAATCTCGTATTCCCTGCTTCCCCCGCCCACAGGCGCCTATGATTGGTTGCAGTTAGACACGCCCACATGCTGAGTGACACCTGTCTCACTGCAACCAATCATAGCAGCTGGTGGGCGGGTATATACTGTGCAGTAAAATAATTAATTAAAAAAAAACGTCGTGCGGTCCCCCCCAATTTTGATACCATCCAGGGCAAAGCCATACGGCTGAAGGCTGGTATTCTCAGGATGGGGAACTCCACATTATGGGGAGCCCACCAGCCTAACAATATCAGCCAGCAGCCGCTCAGAATTGCCGCATCCATTAGATGCAATAGTTCTGGAACTCTACCCGGCTCTTCCCGATTTGCCCTGGTGCGTTGGCAATCGGGGTAATAAGGAGTTAATGGCAGAAACCCATAGCTGCCACTAAGTCCTAGATTAATCATTGCAGGCGTCTATGAGACACCCCCAATGATTAACCTGTAATTTAAAGTTAATAAACACACACAACGAAAAATCCTTTATTTGCAATAACAAAACACTAAAAAATACCCTTGTTCACCACTTTATTAAGCCCCAAAAACCCATCCATGTCCGGCGTAATCCACGGAGGTCCCGCGTCGGTTCCAGCTCTGCTACATGAATGTGACAGTAGCTGCAGAAGAACACCACCGCTCCTGACAGCTCCACACAGCAACTGAGGTGAGCCGCGCGATCAGCTGTGCTGTCACTGAGGTTATTCGCAGCCACCGCTGGATCCTCCAACTATGACAGCAAGTTGCCCGAGTGACAGCGATGAAGTCACAGGTGAGTTGCGGTCTCGGGGGGAGGACTCCAGCTGGCTGCGGGTAGCCTGAGTGACGGCAGCGCAAATCGCGCTGCTCACTTCAGTCAGTCTGGGGATTAGCGGTCACCACCGGTGAGTCCTTCATGGGTGACCGCTAATCAGTACGCGACACCCAGAGCCGCGGTATGACGATGAAGTCGGGTGAAGTTCACCCGAGTTCATTCTCATTGCGCAACTCTGTCTGCTGTCAGCCGACATGTATCAACGACATTGTGCATCACACACGGACATTCCACACAGACATTACATGTACGCATACACAGCCATTCCACACGCACACACAGCAAACATACGCCATCACACGGATGTCATACGTACCGGAGAAACGCCCAGAAAAAACGGAACACGGACCTGAAAAACGGATTGTGTCACACGTACGTTTTTTATGCGGAAGTGTGTTTTAGGCCTTAAGTTGTATCTGAACCTGTGCGGGCATTCCGCGAGGGTAACGGACTGAAATCCCCATTTATGTTATGAAGAGCATGTGTGTGATTCAATAAACCTGCTAAAATTTTAATGAAAATGTTCCTGTATAGTTCCTCTAAGAAGCAAGCAAAGTGAGTAACCCCATCACAGTACTCACAAGAATAATTGAGATATTTTAAATCCTATAATCCCATCCAGTTTACATAAACTGTACACATCATGGGCAAACAGCCTAGTACGTTATCAAATCCAGTCTAACCTTACTTTTATTGTTTTCCCAGATAGTGTTCCATTATAGCATCAACGCCGTCTCAAGTGAATGAAAAGTTAGTTCACACTATCACTTTTCTTTAGGGCTTGTTCATATGAGAGTACTATATTATATGGATCGTCCCAAAGGAGGAGAACTTGTTATACTTGTATTTTAGTAAACGTCACAAAATATTGTCCTCAATAGACTTAAAGGGTATATCCATGACTTTAACCTCTTCACGACACATGACATACTGGGTATGTCATGGATCATGTCACTATAATCCCCGTGGGCTGCCGTGGGCAGTCCGCGACGATCTACGCACATGTCAGCTGATTTCAACAGCGGATGTGTGCCTGCCAGGCGCAAATGATCTGGAGAAATGGAAGAGCGATCAGACTTCTGATTGTTATAGGCCCCTAGGGGACCTAAAAAAAATAAGAAAAAAAAGGTTTTAAACAATTAAAAAAATAAATATTGCCATGTTCAAAAACGCCCGATCTCTCAAAATATATAATCAATTAATGTGATCGGTAAATGGCGTAGCGGCAAAAAAAATTCCAAATACCAAAATTACATTTTTTGGTAGCCACAAATTTTGCGCAAAATGCAATAACAGGTGATCAAAACGGCGCTTCTGCGCAAAAATGGTACCGTTAAAAACATCAGCTGCAGACGCAAAAAATAATCCATAACTGATCCATAGATCCTGAAAAATGAGAATGCTACGGGTTTCGGAAAATGGAGCAAAAAGTGCGACACTTTTTTTTATCAAGCTTGTGAATTTTTTTTAACCCCTTAGATAAAAGTAAACCTATACATGTTTGGTGTCTACAAACGCGTACCTACCGACCTGAGGCATCATACCCACACATCAATTTTATCATATAGTGAACATGTTGAATAAAATATCCCAAAAACTATTGTGCGATTGCATTTTTTTGCAGTTTTTCCGCACTTGAAATTTTTTTGCTGTTTTCCAGTACACTATATGGTAAAACTTATGGTTTCATTTAAATGTAAAGCTCGTCCCACAAAAAACAAGCCCTTATATGGCAAGATTGACAGAAAATAAAAAAGTTACGGCTCTCGGAAGAAAGGGGAAAAAAAAAAGGAAAATCGCCCGGGGGTGAAGGGGTAAAAAAAAATAAAATAAAAATGTGCCTAAGCACTAACTGGCAGATACTTACTACCTGCCTGCCTGTTGTGCCTGGCGCCGTTCACTGCCGACATGGAGAGGTCACAGACTGCTCCTGACAGGGATTAAGCTGCATCCACTAATGTCGCGCCAACAGAGCGGCGTCTTCTCATCCACTCTGCTCTGTAAACAGGGCAGGACACCTGACGTCATGCTTATTGACAGCTGGCTCTCCCAGATAGGCAGAGCAGGGGGAAAACTCACTTTTGTTGCCAGTAGTTTAGACATTAATAGCTGTGTGTTGTTATTCAAAGGGCACACCAAATTTACATTGTTATACAGCTTGTACACTGCCTACTTTATATTGTATCAGTATATCTTCAGTGTTGTCCCATGAAAAGATAAAGAAATTTTTACAAACATGTGAGGCGTACACTGCATCACAAAAAGAACACCATTCCCATAGTAAAGCATGGTGGAGGCAGCATAATGCTTTGAAGCTGTAATTCAGCAGTTGGAACTGGGGCTTTTTTCAAGGGGGAGGGAATTCCTGGACAGTTCCAAACATCATTCACTTTAAAAAAAATGAAGAGGGATTTCAGCAATGACCCTATGCATACCTCCAAATCAACAAAAGATTGGAGTTTTGGAATAACCCAGCCAATGGTCAACCTGAATTCAATTTAAAATTTTGGGATTTACATGTAGAGAGCTGTGCACAGGAGATGCAATCACCATCTGACAAAATTGAAGCGCTACTGCAAGGAGGTGAGAAAAGACTGCCAATTCTGATAGACTCTGGGTTGGTCATAGCTCCCCACAATGGCTGAAATGTCCTTATTTTCTACTTGATATCACTTGATATCACTTTGTCCTAGATGTGATTACTAGGCTTGAGGCAGGACAAAGCAAAGGGAAAATCAACACCGTACCGGACAAGTCCAGGCTAATTTGCATACTGAAAGCTAAATATATAGCTTGATTTATCAGTCATGGAAATAGGTGTATGGCACATAAGGGATAGTATAATCTAGGAATAGAGACTCACATAAAGTTATGGTTATGTTTTGAAGGAGCTGGGGAGCGGACTGCCATAGAGGAGAAGATACAGTTAGGTCCAGAAATATTTGGACAGTGACACAATTTTCGCGAGTTGGGCTCTGCATGCCACCACATTGGATTTGAAATGAAACCTCTACAACAGAATTCAAGTGCAGATTGTAACGTTTAATTTGAAGGTTTGAACAAAAATATCTGATAGAAAATGTAGGAATTGTACACATTTCTTTACAAACACTCCACATTTTAGGAGGTCAAAAGTAATTGGACAAATAAACCAAACCCAAACAAAATATTTTTATTTTCAATATTTTGTTGCGAATCCTTTGGAGGCAATCACTGCCTTAAGTCTGGAACCCATGGACATCACCAAACGCTGGGTTTCCTCCTTCTTAATGCTTTGCCAGGCCTTTACAGCCGCAGCCTTCAGGTCTTGCTTGTTTGTGGGTCTTTCCGTCTTAAGTCTGGATTTGAGCAAGTGAAATGCATGCTCAATTGGGTTAAGATCTGGTGATTGACTTGGCCATTGCAGAATGTTCCACTTTTTTGCACTCATGAACTCCTGGGTAGCTTTGGCTGTATGCTTGGGGTCATTGTCCATCTGTACTATGAAGCGCCGTCCGATCAACTTTGCGGCATTTGGCTGAATCTGGGCTGAAAGTATATCCCGGTACACTTCAGAATTCATCCGGCTACTCTTGTCTGCTGTTATGTCATCAATAAACACAAGTGACCCAGTGCCATTGAAAGCCATGCATGCCCATGCCATCACGTTGCCTCCACCATGTTTTACAGAGGATGTGGTGTGCCTTGGATCATGTGCCGTTCCCTTTCTTCTCCAAACTTTTTTCTTCCCATCATTCTGGTACAGGTTGATCTTTGTCTCATCTGTCCATAGAATACTTTTCCAGAACTGAGCTGGCTTCATGAGGTGTTTTTCAGCAAATTTAACTCTGGCCTGTCTATTTTTGGAATTGATGAATGGTTTGCATCTAGATGTGAACCCTTTGTATTTACTTTCATGGAGTCTTCTCTTTACTGTTGACTTAGAGACAGATACACCTACTTCACTGAGAGTGTTCTGGACTTCAGTTGATGTTGTGAACGGGTTCTTCTTCACCAAAGAAAGTATGCGGCGATCATCCACCACTGTTGTCATCCGTGGACGCCCAGGCCTTTTTGAGTTCCCAAGCTCACCAGTCAATTCCTTTTTTCTCAGAATGTACCCGACTGTTGATTTTGCTACACCAAGCATGTCTGCTATCTCTCTGATGGATTTTTTCTTTTTTTTCAGCCTCAGGATGTTCTGCTTCACCTCAATTGAGAGTTCCTTAGACCGCATGTTGTCTGGTCACAGCAACAGCTTCCAAATGCAAAACCACACACCTGTAATCAACCCCAGACCTTTTAACTACTTCATTGATTACAGGTTAACGAGGGAGACGCCTTCAGAGTTAATTGCAGCCCTTAGAGTCCCTTGTCCAATTACTTTTGGTCCCTTGAAAAAGAGGAGGCTATGCATTACAGAGCTATGATTCCTAAACCCTTTCTCCGATTTGGATGTGAAAACTCTCATATTGCAGCTGGGAGTGTGCACTTTCAGTCCATATTATATATATAATTGTATTTCAAAAACATGTTTTTGTAAACAGCTAAAATAACAAAACTTGTGTCACTGTCCAAATATTTCTGGCCCTGACTGTATATCCACTTTAAGTTTGGATTCACACGATGGTATGGCATGTGATGTGAGTGCATCAGATGTAATATGTTAATGACCAGGGGCCTAACTACCTTGGTCGCAGGGGGTCGCCATTGCGACTGGGCCCGGGTGATTAGGGGCCTGTGGCCGCCCGGCAGATCAGCAGCCAGCTCTTTTCTGTGAGAGAGGTGCTGTGCTGTTCTGCTGTAGACCACACAGCCGCTCTATGAACCGGTCGCCGCCGCTAACACCAGGCCCCCCTGCCTGGTGTCAGCGGCACTGGGCCCCTTCATCGCACACTGCTATGATATTGCATAGGGCGGTCGGCGCCACTCTATGCATCATCATTCTTCCCCCGTGCCTGTTCGGTGACGTCACTCCTGTGCGACTGCTGTGTGAGGTGAGAGCACAGAGCGCAGGACGGGAGGACGCCGACCAGAGCAGCGGGGGAATGAGGACAGAGGTGAGAACGAGCAGCGGTCAAACAAGTCGAGGTGAGGACAGAGCAGTGGTAGAAGGAGAAGAAAGGTGAGTACTTGTTTTTTATTTTTTTTTATAAATCAGTGAGTACACGGGGAGGCTGGCTGCATGACACATGGAGGCCTTTGTTGGGGGGGCTGACTGCATGACACATGGAGGCCTTGGGGGTGGCTGGCTGCATGACACATGGAGGCGGTGGGGGGGCTGGCTGCATGACACATGGAGGCCTTGGGAGGGGGGCTGGCTGCATGACACATGGAGGCTTTGGGAGGGGGGCTGGCTGCATGACACATGGAGGCTTTGGGAGGGGGGCTGGCTGCATGACACATGGAGGCCTTGGGGGAGCTGGCTGCATGACACATGAAGGCCTTGGGGTGGGGGACTGGCTGCATGACACATGGAGGCTGTGGAGGGGGCTGGCTGCATGACACATGGAGGCCTTGGGGGGCTGCCTGCATGACACAAGGAGGCATTGGGGGGGCTGGCTGCATGACACATATAGGCCCTGGGGGGGCTGGCTGCACGACACATGGAGGCCCTGGGGGGGCTGGCTGCATGACACATGCAGGCCCTTGGGGGGCTGGCTGCATGACAAATGGAAGAGCCCTGGGGGGGCTGGCTGCATGACACATGGAGGCCCTGGGGGGGCTGGCTGCATGACACATGGAGGCCTTGGGGGGGCTGGCTGCATGACACAAGGAGGCCTTGGGGGGGCTGGCTGCATGACACATGGAGGCCCTGGGGGGGCTGGCTGCATGATACATGGAGGTCTATGGGGCTGCATAATACATGGACGTCAATGGGGCTGCATTATAAACATGAAGGACACCTTATACATGGACTGCAAGGGTGCATTATACACGGAGGAGTATGGGGCTGCATAATACAATATGAACATTTATGGGGCTGCATTATAATACATATAGGACTATGGGGGCTACATTATAATATATGGAGGACTATGGAGGCTACCTTATACATGGACTATGGGGGTGCATTATAAAACATGGAGGACTATGTGGTGCAGTATCATATATAATATATGTGCAAGCGCACAAATCTATTGAGATCATGAGCGCTGGAAGTAACGCTGGGTATTGAGAATGATCTAATGCGCATACACGCTTATCCTGGAGCGCGCGTGCGCACAGTCTACGAACGATTATACAGCGGAACCATTGACGGCAGCAATAGTGTGGACAACTTAGTCTGTTGCACGCCTGAAGGGATATGTGATCAATTCCGCAAAAAACGCCGTGATTCTGGAGCGTAATTACAAAATAAAAGAATGGCACACAGTGCTAGTCACGTAGCGGACACCCGTATAAGGTACACATCGTCACCTGGGAATTACCACTATGATAAAACCAGGTTTGATATGGGATATACTCGTTGCACTCTATATTTAAGCAGGCCTTGTTGGTATTTCAGAGGACTAAAATTATAATATATGGAGCACTATGTGGATGTGGTGCAGTATAATATATGGAGGACTATGGGGTGAATTATAATATATGGAGGACTATGTGGTGCAGTATAATATATGGAGGACTATGGGGTGAATTATAATATATGGAGGACTATGTGGTGCAGTGTAATATATGGAGGACTATGGGGTGAATTATAATATATGGAGGACTATGTGGTGCAGTATAATATATGGAGGACTATGGGGTGAATTATAATACATGGAGAACTATGGGAACTGCATTTTAATACATGGAGGTGCATTTTAATATATGAAGGGTTATGTGGGACGCTTTATACTCTATGGAAGGCTATGTGGGGGCCATTATAGTATTTGGAAAACTATATACGAGGGAGGACAAAGATACAAGCATGGGATGGGAATGTTTTGTGTTGAGGGAAAAAGGCTCTTTCCCTCAGTACCCAGATTTCCCATGCTCTGCTGTACATCTTCTCTCAGCACCCAGCTTTCCCATGCTCTGATATGGGAAATCAGGGTGCTGATAGAGGGATTTCAGATCATGGGGAACCTGAGTGCTGTGGGTGAAGGCCAAGTGTCAGCGTCATTATCCTGTACCCCGAGTGTCAGTGTCATTATCCCGTACCCTAAAGGCCGCTTTACACGCTACGACATTGCTAAAGCGATGTCGTTGGGGGTCACGGAATTTGTGACGCACATCCGGCCGCTGTAGCGATGACGTTGCGTGTGACACCTATGAGCGATTTTGAATCGTCGCAATAACGTTAAAAATCGCTAATCGGTGACATGGGGGTCCATTCCCAACTATCGCTGCTGCTGCATGTATGATGTTTTTCGTCGCTATGTGTGACACCGCAGGAACTAGGAACATCTCCTTACCTGCGGCCGCCGGCAATGAGGAAGGAAGGAAGGAGGTGGGCGGGATGTTACGTCCCGCTCATCTCCACCCCTCCGCTTCTATTGGGAGGCCGCTTAGTGACGTCGCCGCTTAGTGACAACCCCTTAGAAAGGAGTCGGTTCGCCGGTCACAAGCGACGTCGCTAGGCAGGTAAGTAGTGTGACGGGTCTGCGCAATTTTGTGCGCCACGGGCAGCAATTTGCCCGTGACGCACAAACGATGGGGGCGGGTACGCACACTAGTGATCTCGCTAGCGAGATCGCAGCGTGTAAAGCAGCATTAAGTGTCTGTGAATGTGGAGGGGGGCCCCGGTCCAAACTTTGCACCAGGGCCCATCAAACTCTAGTTACGCCACTGTTAATGACCCTCGGCTGCTGCTGTGCTGCCTGCTTAAGCCGAGTATCATTCAACTGTGATCGGATCACAGCTGTGAAGGAGAGAGCGGGATTAATCTCCCCATCTCCTCCATTGTCAGCCTGTGCAGGGCCGGCGTCAGCACCCGGCAAACCCGGGCAAATGCCGGGGCCCTGGAGAGCCGGGGGGGCCCACTCGGCCTCGTCAGTTCTCCTGTCCCTTGGTCGGGGCCCACTCGCCTTTACAGTTCTGCGGTCCCCGGCCGAGTTCCGGGGACCGCAGTCCTCGGCAGCAATCTGCGGCGCCGTCACTTTAAGGCGCGCAGACATCCTCGTTTGAATTTCACCTGTGGGCGGAGCTACCGCCTTCTCAGTCCCACAGATGAAGGAGGCGAGCTTCTGTCCGGCGCTGTGTGGGCCCCCTCTCCACCGTGACCTAATCGGGTAAGTGCCCTCCCCGCCTCCCCATTATAGGCCCCGGTGAGCTGCTTCTACCCCCTGGATGTATGCCCTGGCCCCTGCCAATGCCCCCACCCGCCGATTCCGCGGGTGTGGGCCCCGCCGAGCCGCGGGTGTGGGCCCTGCCGAGCCGCGGGTGCTGCCAGTGCCGCGGGTGTGGGCCCTGCCGAGCCGCGGGTGCTGCCAGTGCCGCGGGTGTGGGCCCTGCCGAGCCGCGGGTGCTGCCAGTGCCGCGGGTGTGGGCCCTGCCAAGCCGCGGGTGCTGCCAGTGCCGCGGGTGCTGGCCCCGCCGAGCCGCGGGTGTGGGCCCTGCCGAGCCGCGGGTGCTGCCAGTGCCGCGGGTACTGGCCCCGCCGAGCCGCGGGTGTGGGCCCTGCCGAGCCGCGGGTGCTGCCGCTGGTGCTGTCCCCGCCAAGCCGCGGGTGTGGGCCCCACAGAGCAGCAGAGTTGTGTGCATTTGTCTGAATGTAGCAGAGTTGTATGTGTTTGTCTGTATGTAGCAGAGTTGTATGTGTTTGTCTGTATGTAGCAGAGTTGTATGTGTTTGTCTGTATGTAGCAGAGTTGTATGTGTTTGTCTGTATGTAGCAGAGTTGTATGTGTTTGTATGTAGCAGAGTTGTGTGTGTTTGTATGTAGCAGAGTTGTATGTGTTTGTATGTAGCAGAGTTGTGTGTGTTTGTCTGTATGTAGCAGAGTTGTATGTGTTTGTCTGTATGTAGCAGAGTTGTATGTGTTTGTATGTAGCAGAGTTGTGTGTATTTGTCTGTATGTAGCAGAGTTGTATGTGTTTGTATGTAGCAGAGTTGTATGTGTTTGTATGTAGCAGAGTTGTGTGTGTTTGTCTGTATGTAGCAGAGTTGTATGTGTTTGTCTGTATGTAGCAGAGTTGTATGTGTTTGTATGTAGCAGAGTTGTATGTGTTTGTATGTAGCAGAGTTGTATGTGTTTGTATGTAGCAGAGTTGTATGTGTTTGTATGTAGCAGAGTTGTGTGTGTTTGTCTGTATGTAGCAGAGTTGTGTGTATTTGTCTGTATGTAGCAGAGTTGTATGTGTTTGTATGTAGCAGAGTTGTATGTGTTTGTATGTAGCAGAGTTGTGTGTGTTTGTCTGTATGTAGCAGAGTTGTGTGTATTTGTCTGTATGTAGCAGAGTTGTATGTGTTTGTATGTAGCAGAGTTGTATGTGTTTGTATGTAGCAGAGTTGTGTGTGTTTGTCTGTATGTAGCAGAGTTGTATGTGTTTGTCTGTATGTAGCAGAGTTGTATGTGTTTGTCTGTATGTAGCAGAGTTGTATGTGTTTGTATGTAGCAGAGTTGTGTGTGTTTGTATGTAGCAGAGTTGTATGTGTTTGTATGTAGCAGAGTTGTGTGTGTTTGTATGTAGCAGAGTTGTATGTGTTTGTATGTAGCAGAGTTGTATGTGTTTGTCTGTATGTAGCAGAGTTGTATGTGTTTGTATGTAGCAGAGTTGTGTGTATTTGTCTGTATGTAGCAGAGTTGTATGTGTTTGTATGTAGCAGAGTTGTATGTGTTTGTATGTAGCAGAGTTGTGTGTGTTTGTCTGTATGTAGCAGAGTTGTATGTGTTTGTATGTAGCAGAGTTGTGTGTGTTTGTATGTAGCAGAGTTGTATGTGTTTGTATGTAGCAGAGTTGTGTGTGTTTGTCTGTATGTAGCAGAGTTGTATGTGTTTGTCTGTATGTAGCAGAGTTGTATGTGTTTGTATGTAGCAGAGTTGTGTGTATTTGTCTGTATGTAGCAGAGTTGTATGTGTTTGTATGTAGCAGAGTTGTATGTGTTTGTATGTAGCAGAGTTGTGTGTATTTGTCTGTATGTAGCAGAGTTGTATGTGTTTGTATGTAGCAGAGTTGTATGTGTTTGTATGTAGCAGAGTTGTGTGTGTTTGTCTGTATGTAGCAGAGTTGTATGTGTTTGTCTGAATGTAGCAGAGTTGTATGTGTTTGTATGTAGCAGAGTTGTGTGTGTTTGTCTGTATGTAGCAGAGTTGTATGTGTTTGTCTGAATGTAGCAGAGTTGTATGTGTTTGTCTGTATGTAGCAGAGTTGTATGTGTTTGTCTGTATGTAGCAGAGTTGTATGTGTTTGTCTGTATGTAGCAGAGTTGTATGTGTTTGTATGTAGCAGAGTTGTATGTGTTTGTCTGTATGTAGCAGAGTTGTGTGTGTTTGTCTGTATGTAGCAGAGTTGTGTGTGTGTCTGTCTGTATGCAGCAGACTTGTGTGTGTGTGTGTGTGTGTCTGTAAGTGTATATGACTGTATATATTTGTCTGTTTATATGTATTTTTGTGAGTTTGTCTTTAAATATGTATATGTTCGTATCGGTGTCTGTGTGTGGATGGGGCCCACTGGGACTCTTCCGCCCGGGGCCCACAAAAACCTGGAGCCGGCCCTGAGCCTGTGCGTATATTGCACTGCACTCAGAGTACACTCCGATGTTTCACTTGCACCCACAGACTTGTATGGGTGCGAGCGACAATCGTAGCATGCTGGGACTTTTTTCCCATCCAGAATCTGGAGGAGAAGGAAGCTGACCATTTGCTCTTCCTCACTGAATAACAATGGCCCGAGTGCAATGTGAGATTTTCTTGCACTGCACTCGTCCGAGTCATACACTCGTGTGAGCGTACCCTAATTCCCATATCTTTCTATTGGACACTAGTTTTTAGTGTTATTCCCAGAATTGCAAGGTACCCTACTCCTATGGATAGTGGATAACTTGTTGATCGCTGCGTGGCTGACCGGTGGGTCTCCTCGCGATCCTGAGAATTGGGAGGGGGCTCTGCTGAGCCATCTTGAATAAAGAAATGTTGCGTTAGAAATCCGCTCCATTTATTGGTTATAGGACGGATGAATATAGCGGGGTCCGGGTTCTGCCTTTAAATGGGTTGTTCACTACAGGAAAAACCCAATATACACTCATCGCCCAATCCAGCGATGTTCATCCAATGTCTGTGAAGTGTCTATTGGTCATGTGACATTGTTATCACGTGATAGCTGCAGCTAATCAGCAGATGATCGGTTGCAGCATTTCTGTAGTTTTATAGCGCACATAACGGCTCTACAGAAGAGTGGAAGCCGCAACCGATCAGTTATTGGCCCCCAAACCGCGTGCCGCTCTCTAGCAAGGGGCACTTCATCCTAAATATAATGTTCAGCAAGAAAGCAACTGTCTTCAGGCTGCACTTTGTCTGCAGGAGCTGTGCGCATCTAGTTTATTCAGCAGCAATGGACATTTCCACTTACAGCATCGCACACAGATTGTGACAGGCCCTTGCTATGGACACGTTCCCGTGCCAGCTCCGGGTACAGAGTGCTGGTGCAGCCATCCGGTGCTCTGAGGGCAGCCCGTCCCGTGCATTGTCACTCCTGTGCCCGGGCCCTGCCCCGCCTCCTAGACCGTGGTCCCGGCTTGTCTGCTCCGGCCGGTGATGTCACATGTACCGCCCCCCAGAGCCGGAAGACAGCTCTGCTCCCAACACGCTGCACCGGCTTCCTTTCAGCAGGAGGCTGTGGAGTGACCGGCCTGTGCCCGCCAGACAGGTACCGAGCCTTCTGCGGGCATCATACAGCTCCGCCCGAGCATCCCCTCCTACACCTGCCGGCCTCAGTGTGAGCCTGGACCCAAAATCACTGGAGATCACAAGCATGTGGATGTGCATTTATACATACTGTGTATATATATATATATATACTAGAAGGTGGCCCGATTCTACGCATCGGGTATTCTAGAATTTACGTATTGTGTAGTTCATGTATGATTTTTGTTATATATATAGATGTTGTTGTGTGTAGTTACCAAGTGTTTGTGTAGGGCGCTGTACATGTTCTGAGTGTCGCGGGGGGTGAGAGCGGTGTTGTATGTGTGTTGCGTTGTTTGTGGAGCGCTGTGTGTCTGTAGCGTTGTGTGTGTGTGTGTGTTGTGCGGTTTGTGTGGGTGTGGTGTGTTTTGGGGGGAGGTATGTTTTGAGCAATGTGTGTGTTGTGCAGTATGTGCGTATATTTGTGTGTGCAGCGTTGTCTGTGTGTGTGGGTGTCTGTGTAGGGCGTTGTTTGTGATTCCTAGTGTGTGTGTGTTGTGCAGTGCGCGTGTGTGTGTGTGTTGGGGGGAGGTGTGCACCTCCCATCGTGCTCCATCCCCCATGCTGCGCACCCCCCATCGTGCTGCATCCCCCATGCTGCGCACTCCCAAACGTGCTCCATCCGCCATGCTGCGCACTCCCAAACGTGCTCCATCCGCCATGCTGCGCACTTCCAAACGTGCTCCATCCGCCATGCTGCGCACTCCCAAACGTGCTCCATCCGCCATGCTGCGCGCTCCCAAACGTGCTCCATCCGCCATGCTGCGCACTCCCAAACGTGCTCCATCCGCCATGCTGCGCACTCCGAAACGTGCTCCATCCGCCATACTGCGCACTCCCAAACGTGCTCCATCCGCCATACTGTGCACTCCCCATCGTGCTCTATCCGCCATGCTGCACACTCCCAAACGTGCTCCATCCGCCATGCTGCGCACTCCCAAACGTGCTCCATCCGCCATGCTGCGCACCCCCTATCATGCTCCATCCGCCATGCTGCGCACTCCCAAACGTGCTCCATCCGCCATGCTGCGCACTCCCAAACGTGCTCCATCCGCCATGCTGCGCACTCCCAAACGTGCTCCATCCGCCATGCTGCGCACTCCCAAACGTGCTCCATCCGCCATACTGCGCACTCCCCATCGTGCTCCATCCGCCATGCTGCGCACTCCCAAACGTGCTCCATCCGCCATGCTGCGCACTCCCAAACGTGCTCCATCCGCCATGCTGCGCACTTCCAAACGTGCTCCATCCGCCATGCTGCGCACTCCCAAACGTGCTCCATCCGCCATGCTGCGCGCTCCCAAACGTGCTCCATCCGCCATGCTGCGCGCTCCCAAACGTGGTCCATCCGCCATGCTGCGCACTCCCAAACGTGCTCCATCCGCCATGCTGCGCACTCCGAAACGTGCTCCAACCGCCATACTGCGCACTCCCAAACGTGCTCCATCCGCCATACTGCGCACTCCCCATCGTGCACCATCCGGCATGCTGCGCACTCCCAAACATGCTCCATCCGTCATGCTGCGCACTCCCACGTTTGGGAG